>NC_053501.1:1485499-1647193 GCF_905171775.1 Rana temporaria | reverse complement strand
GGCGTCGTTGGGAGAAATTGGACTCGATCGTTGGCGTCGTTGGGAGAAATTGGACTCGATCGTTGGCGTCGTTGGGAGAAATTGGACTCGATCGTTGGCGTCGTTGGGAGAAATTGGACTCGATCGTTGGCGTCGTTGGGAGAAATTGGACTCGATCCTTGGCGTCGTTGGGAGAAATTGGACTCGATCCTTGGCGTCGTTGGGAGAAATTGGACTCGATCCTTGGCGTCGTTGGGAGAAATTGGACTCGATCCTTGGCGTCGTTGGGAGAAATTGGACTCGATCCTTGGCGTCGTTGGGAGAGATTATGCCCGATCCTTGGCTTTGTTGGGAGAAATTGGACACGATCCTTGGCGTCGTTGGGAGGGATTATGCCCCACTGTTAGTATGAATGGCTAAAATAGTGACAAGGGGCAGATAAAAGCAAGAAAAAGGGCCATAGCGGTGGGGCCCAGTTTCTCCCCAGTGACGCCAACGGTGGGGCCCAGTTTCTCCCCAGTGACGCCAACGGTGGGGCCCAGTTTCTCCCCAGTGACGCCAACGGTGGGGCCCAGTTTCTCCCCAGTGACGCCAACGGTGGGGCCCAGTTTCTCCCCAGTGACGCCAACGGTGGGGCCCAGTTTCTCCCCAGTGACGCCAACGGTGGGGCCCAGTTTCTCCCCAGTGACGCCAACGGTGGGGCCCAATTTCTCCCCAGTGACGCCAACGGTGGTGCCCAATTTCTCCCCAGTGACGCCAACGGTGGGGCCCTTTGTACGTCCAGTGATCACAGTCCAGCCCCTCTAATGTCTCAAGGACAGGGCTGCCGTTAGGGGGGTACAGGCATTACACCTGTAAGGGGCCCGATGGTCGTCAGCACCCCCCCCCCCTTCCTTGGTTCTCTGCTTCAGGGGGGCACTGCCTAAAGCTGTGTAAGGGGTCCCAAAATTTGTGCTGGCTGCCCTGCTCAAGGGCCGTAAACTGATCCTTTGTTTGGAAAGTTTGAAGACCTCTGATGTAGACCGACCATGGACAGCTGCATCCAGGGGACTGAGAAGAGGCACAGGGTGGCCGGGTCAGTTGTGTTTGCCGGGGGTGGGAGGGGTAAAGTTCTCTTGGGATCTGGACAAACCCGGCCCGGTACGGGTAGCGATCCTCTGCCGGATTGTTATTTCGGTGTGTGCCCCCCCCCCCCCCATGTTGTTGATGTGACGGATAGAAAGCTGACTGTGTGGCCGTCTTCAGATCCAGCGATGGGTCAGCGTTTGTCTTCAGAAAAGAAAACATTCCAGGATAGGAGCGTCTCGGCGAAAACCGCAATGGTGGGGAAGCGTCAGCAGTTTCTTGTCCTGCCGCCCACGCGTTCCGGGGAAAATGGTGGGCAAGTCGTAACCCAGAACTGTGTTAATGTGAACCTCCACGTTTACATATAAAGTTTCTCATGTTCACAAATTTGGAGAGATTTTAAATTGTATGTCGGGAGGGGGAGGGGTTGGGTATATGCAGTACATTACTTTAGTACATTTCCACGTGCTCTGTCTGTGATAATGCTGTAACTACAGAACAATACTTGTTGATCCTGCCAGAAATCCATTGAGCTCCTCCTTTCCTGCGGTGCGCTGCACTGAAATTCTGAGCGGGGTTGTAAGCCCTGCCCAGTTTTTTTTTCTCCTGATCGACCAGAGAACTCCTCCCCCTTTTTATATTATGGTAATGAGCATCGGACACTTTTGGGACCATTGTCATTTATACAGCGATCAGTGCTATACAAATGCCACTGATTACAGTAAAAATTACACTTGCAGGGAAGGGGTTAACCACTAGGGGGCAAGGAAGGGGTTAACTGTGTCCTAGAAAGTCATTCTAACTGTGGGGGGGATGGGCTATGTGTGACACGACGCTATTCACTGCTCCCGATCGCAGGAAGCTGTGATCGGTGTCCTGTCACTAGGCAGACTAGCAATAATCTCTGGCCCGGATTCAGAAAGGAGATACGACGGCGTATCTCCTGATACGCCGTCGTATCTCTGAGTGCGGGCCGTCGTATCTATGCGCCTGATTCATAGAATCAGTTACGCATAGATTTCCCTAAGATCTGACCGGCGTAAGTGTCTTACACCGTCGTATCTTAGGCTGCATATTTACGCTGGCCGCTAGGTGGCGCTTCCGTATAGTTACGCAATGAATATGCTAATTAGGTAGATACGCCGATTCAGAAACGTACGTCTGGCCGGCGCATTTTTTTACGTCGTTTACGTTGGGCTTTTTTCGGCGTAAAGTTACCCCTGCTATGAGGAGTAGCCAATGTTGAGTATGGACGTCGTTCCCGTGCCGAATTTTGAAAGTTTTACGTCGTTTGCGTAAGTCGTTCGCGAATAGGGCTAATTTCGAGCATGCGCACTGGGATTCTTTCACGAACGGCGCATGTGCCAAATACGTCAAATACGTGGGGTCACAGTGAATTTACATAAAACACGCCCACATCATCCCCATTTGAATTAGGCGGGCTTTCTTTCTGCATACGGAACTTGCGCCCTAAGTTACGGCGGCGTAACGTATCTGCGATACGTTACGCCGCGCCGACAGATACTGCAATGTATCTGAATCCGGCCCACTGTGTTCTTCCAGCATGGACGCCCCTCCCCTCCCCTGCTGGGAGAACACAATAGCTCCGCACAAGGGGTCCCTAGCGACTTGTGGTTGCAAGAAATGCATTTTGCCTAATTGTATATAGGTTTCTCACCTAGGCAAGAATGATGACGCCAGCAGAGTCTGCAGGTTCAGGCCGGGTCACAGACGGAGCACATTTGCTCAAATTTGCTCAATTGTCCTGTCATTGGAGCCATTGGGGTAGATTCCGTAAGATTTGGGCAGTTTTTACGTAGGCGCAGGGCACCGTTTTTGCCCTGCGCCCCCGCAAATTATCTGCGCTACCCTCGATTCACAGAGCAGTAGCTCCGTAAATTGCGTGGGCGCTCCGGCAAAATGCCCGGCGTAAGCGCGCGCAATTTAAATGATCCCGTAGGGCGCGTGGATCATTTAAATTGGGCGCGTTCCCGCGCAGAACGTTGTGCGCATGCTCCATCGGGAAACTTTCCCGACGTGCATTGCAGCAAATGACGTCGCAAGGACGTCATTTGCTTCAAAGTGAACGTAAATGGCGTCCAGCGCCATTCACGATTCACTTACGCAAACTACGTAAAATTTAAACTTCGACGCGGTAACGACGGGTATACGTAGCATTGGCTGCCCCTGCTAATAGCAGGAGCAGCCTTACGTGAAACCCGACGAACGGAAACGACGTAAACTGCGTAGGGTAGTGAATCAGCGTTAGTATGCAATTTGCATACTCTACGCTGACCACTACGGGAACGCCCCCTAGCGGCCATCGTAAGAATGCAGCCTAAGATATGACTGGCATAAGAGCCTTCTGCTAGTCATTTCTTAGGCTGCAGTCGGCGTAACGAGGTTCCTGAATCGGGAGCATTCGAAACGCCGGCGCAAGTAAGCAATTGTGCTGCGTAACTATGGTTACGCAGACGCAATTGCTTTTTGAATCTGGGCCATCTAAGATAAGTCGGCTTGCGCCGTCCTATCTTAGGTTGCAATATTTTGGATGGCCGCTAGGTGGCGCTTCCATTGCGGTCGGCGTAGAATATGTAAATGAGTTGATACGCCGATTCAGGAACGTACGCACGGCCGCCGCAGTCGATTTAAGCCGTTTTTGTAAGGCATTAGCAGGCCTAAAGTTATTCCACCTATTAGGTGGAATAACAATGTTAAAGTATGGCCGCCGTTCCCGCCGCGAGATTCACATTTTTTTTTACGTCTCTTTGTGTAAGTCGTCCGAATCGGGATTTACGTTGTTTACGTCCACGTCAAAATCAATAGGCCCGTGCGGCGTATGTAACCGCAATGCACACTGGAAAATGTAGGCGCCCAACGCATGCGCACTTAAAAGAAAAAAACATAAAAAACGTGAGGTCAAGCCTCATTACCATCAAACACGCCCCCCTCCAACACATTTGAATTCGGCGCCCTTACGCCCACCCGCTTTAGGCTACGCCGCCGTAGATTAGCCGGCAAGTATATTGAGAATCATTACTAGCCTAGCTTATTTACGGCGGCGTAGCCTAAACACGCTAAGCTACGCCGCCGCATCTTTAAGCACTCGTACCTGAATCTACCTATTAGTTTTATTCGATAGCTGTGTTCTCATTGGACGGATGTAATAAGTTACAATGTTCAGTAATGCTGATGCCATTGGATACATTGTTATCCCTGTATGATTGGCCGATCGTTTCCTGACCAAGCGGCACTAACATGGATTTGTATCTCCAGGCTGTGAAGTGACTCCCGATGTCAACATTTCCGGACAGAAGTTCATCATTAAGCTCCTCATCCCGGTGGCTGAAGGAATGAATGAGATCTGGCTGCGCTGCGACAATGTAAGACGCCGTAATCTCCTCCTCCTCTTTCTGTGTCTAAGGCTCCGTTCACACCTGGGCGATCGGAATCGTGGGCGGAGTCACCGCCTTTCTCCCCGCGATTCAAATCCGCCCAGGTGTGAACGGAGCCTCAGAGAGAGACTGCCATTGATGACGTCTCTCTACTGTATGTGCCGATTGCTTGACCGTCATGCTAAGCCTCTGGCTTCAATATTCTAAAGCAAGGGGTAGGCAGCCTGGGGCCCTCCAGCTGTTGTGGAACTACATTTCCCATGAGGCATTGCAATTACTCCCAGAGGCATGATGGGACGTGTAGTTCTGCAACAGCTGGAGGGCCCCAGGTTGCCTCCCCCTGCTCTAAACTTGACTTCTCCAGGAAGAGTGCATTTCCTTGCCCACCCCCTCCTCTTTCCACATTGTAGCCACTTCTTCCTCTGGGAGTGCCTAATTACTGTCTGTGCTGGCCCAGCTGTTTCACCCCCTCCCCTCGCTATATAAACTATGTAGCAACCAGGGAAGGGGAATACTCTAGTGCAGTGGTCTCCAACCTGCGGCCCTTTGCATGCCTTTATCCGGCCCTTGGGGCACTATTCCTCCCCACTGTTATGAGATTCTGCCTACTGAGACCAGCAGTGGGGCGCCATGCCTCCCAGTGATGCCAGCAGTGGGGCGCCATGCCTCCCAGTGATGCCAGCAGTGGGGCGCCATGCCTCCCAGTGATGCCAGCAGTGGGGCGCCATGCCTCCCAGTGATGCCAGCAGTGGGGCGCCATGCCTCCCAGTGATGCCAGCAGTGGGGCGCCATGCCTCCCAGTGAATTTTCCTGGCATCAGTGAAAGTAAATCGCCACATTTGGTATTGGGGGGAGGAGAAGCACCCCATTGTTGGGATTTTTCTTTTCTCAGCACCCCATTGTTGGTATCATTGGGAGGATCCCGCCATGCCTCTGGTCCCCCCCCGCTCCTGCCTCTGGTCCCCCGCTCCTGCCTCTGGTCCCCCGCCTTGCTTCTGGTCTCCCCCCCCCGCCCTGCCTCTGGTCTCCCCCCCGCCCTGCCTCCTGGTTCCCCCCGCTCCTGCCTCCTGGTTCCCCCCCGCTCCTGCCTCCTGGTTCCCACCGCTCCTGCCTCCTGGTTCCCCCCGCTCCTGCCTCCTGGTTTCCCCCCGCTCCTGCCTCCTGGTTCCCCCCCGCTCCTGCCTCCTGGTTCCCCCCCGCTCCTGCCTCCTGGTTCCCCCCCGCTCCTGCCTCCTGGTTCCCCCCCGCTCCTGCCTCCTGGTTCCCCCCCGCTCCTGCCTCCTGGTTCCCCCCCGCTCCTGCCTCCTGGTTCCCCCCCCGCTCCTGCCTCCTGGTTCCCCCCCGCTCCTGCCTCCTGGTTCCCCCCGCTCCTGCCTCCTGGTCGCCTCGCCCCGCCCCTGGTCCCCCTGCCTCTGGTCTCCCCCCCGCCCTGCCTCCTGGTTCCCCCCGCCCTGCCTCCTGGTTCCCCCCCGCTCCTGCCTCCTGGTCGCCTCGCCCCGCCCCTGGTCCCCCTGCCTCTGGTCTCCCCCCCGCCCTGCCTCCTGGTTCCCCCCGCCCTGCCTCCTGGTTCCCCCCCCGCTCCTGCCTCCTGGTTCCCCCCGCTCCTGCCTCCTGGTCGCCTCGCCCCGCCCCTGGTCCCCCTGCCTCTGGTTCCCCCGCCCTGCCTTTTTTAACCTTGCGCAGTAATCGTGCATCGTGGACAGGATAATCGTAATCGAATCATGAGACCAGTGAAGATGCGCACCCAAAATAATAAAGTATATAATTACTTTTATTTTCAACTCGGGATCTTGAAAGTGGTTGGATTTTGTGTTTTTCCGGCAGGAATGTGTTGAAGGTTCTTTCGGGGAAAGATTTATATACATTTTTCTTCTTTTCTTTCCGTCTTGCAGGAGAAGCAATACGCTCACTGGATGGCAGCCTGCCGATTGGCATCCAAAGGGAAGACCATGGCGGACAGTTCCTACAACCTGGAGGTCCAGAACATCTTGTCCTTCTTGAAGATGCAGCACCTAAACCCGGACCCTCAGTTCATTCCCGACCAGGTCAACTCTGACATCAACCCGGAGTGTGTCGTCTCGCCCCGTTATCTGAAGAAATACAAGAACAAACAGGTACTGCCATTCCCACCACCTTCCGCGATGGGGGGGTTGCCTGGACACTGGCGGCTGGTTTTGCTTTTGCACCACGGCAGGGGGCTCGGGGTGTTTACAGAGCTTCCGGTGCTGCTTTTGGCAGTTGTGCAGTAACAGCGCAGGGTCCTGTAGGTGTTCAGTAATGGATTGTTGAGATCAAAGGGAGGTCCTCAGGTAAAGATTAAGGGGGATCAGGGCCATCTTTAAAGCAGAGGGAAAGGGGCAGCTGCCCCGGGCCCTGTCATTGTTTTGGGGCCCTAAGCAGCTGCCTCATACCTGCCAACTATCCCAGTTTAAATTCCCTTGATGTTTTAGTCCCGTCCTGTGTCCTGATATTTCAGTGTGAAGTTCTGTTACTGCTGCCCAGCTCTGCCCTATCGTGTACAGATAACTCACCAGCAGACCCTGCGTTTACATGTAAATACCGTATGCGTTCGCTTCTGCGCGCAAGCTTGTTAGGACGGGGCTCTTTAAAAAAAAAAAAGATTTTCTTATTTATTTTGCTTGATTTTATTTATTTTTACACAGTTAAAAAAAAAAAAGTTGGGTCACTTTGATTCTTATTACAAGGAATGTAAACATCCCTTGTAATAGAAAAAAAAGCATGACAGGTCCTCTTATATATGAGATCTGGGGGTCAAAAAGACGTCACATCTCATATTTACACCAAAATGCAATAAAAAATAAATTGGCTTTTTAACCACTTCAGCCCCGGACCATTATGCAGGTAAAGGACCGGGCCCCTTTTTGCGATTTGGCGCTGCGTCGCTTTAACTGACAATTGCGCGGTCGTGCGACGTGGCTCCGAAACAAAATTGGCGTCCTTTTTTTTCCCCCCACAAATAGAGATTTCTTTTGGTGGTATTTGATCACCTCTGCGGTTTTTATTTTTTGCGCTATAAACAAAAATAGAGCGAAAGTTTTGGAAAAAAAAACAGTGGCCCAGATTCAGGTACATTTGCGCTTTATTTGCGGAGGCACAGGGCAACGATTTCGCCCTGCGCCCACGCAAATATTTTGCGCTGCCCACGATTCACGGAGCAGTAGCTCCGTAAATTGCGAGGGCGCGCCGTCAAAATTGCCCGGCGTAAGCGCGCGCAATGTAAATGATCCCGCCGGGGGCGGGAATCATCTAAATTTAGGCGCGCTCCCGCGCCGAGCGTAGAGCGCATGCTCCGTCGGGAAACTTTCCCGACGTGCATTGCGGAAAATGACGTCGCAAGGACGTCATTTGCTTCAGAGTGAACGTGAATGGCGTCCAGCGCCATTCACGAATCACTTACGCAAACGACGTCGATTTTAAATCTCGCGACACGGGAACGTGGGTATCCTATAGCATTGGCTGCGCCTTTTAGGATGTGTAACGTTACGCGAAACCCGACGTACGCAAACTACGTAATTTGCGTACGCAGGGCTCGCGCAACATTGTGAATCGGTGTTAGTATGCAATTTGCATACTATACACAGATCACAATGGGAGCGCCCCCTAGCGGCCATCGCAAGAATGCAGCCTAAAATCTGCGTGGCATAAGAGCCTTATGCCACGCAGATTTTAGGCTGCAGTCGCCGTAGCGATGTTCCTGAATCAGGAGCATTCGCTACGCCGGAGCAAGTAAGCAATTGCGCTGCGTAACCTATGGTTACACAGGCGCAATTGCTACTTGAATCTGGGCCAATATTTTTTTACTTTTTGCTATAATATCCCCCAAAAAATATATAAAACATTTCCCTCAGTTTAGGCCGATACGTATTCTTCTACATATTTTTGGTAAAAATAAATCACAATAAGCGTCTATTGATTGGTTTGCGCAAAAGTTATAGCGTCTACAAAATGGAGGATAGTTTTATGGCATTTTTATAAAAAAAAATTAAATACTAGTAATGGCGGCGATCAGCAATATTTATTTATTTATTTATTTTTATTCTTTTCTCGTGACTGCGACATTATGGCGGACACTTTTGACACATTTTTGGGACCATTGTCGTTTATACCGCGAAAAGTGCTATAAAAATGCTCTGATTACTGTAAAGCTGCATTCACACCTAGGCGACAAGTAACGCCGCGTACGCGGCGTATTTTGCCGCGATTCGTTTAACTTTTTTTTTTTTTTAACAAATCATCTCCATCGCTGTCTATGGCCGAACGCCAATGCCGCCTGAAAAAAAGGGTCCGGGACTTGTTGGTAGGCATACGGCGTTTCGGCGTTCGGCGTGAGATGTGAACCATCTCATAGACAGCAATGGAAATTCGCCCCTCCAGCGTATGGCGTCGGGCGTTTTGTCGCCAAGGTGTGAATGGAGCCTTAAAATGACACTGGCAGTGAAGGGGTTAACCACTAGGGGGCGCTTAGAGGTTAAGTGTGACCTAGGGAGTGATTCTTACTGTAGGGGGGGGCGTGGCTGTAGGTGTGACGTCACTGATCGCCGTTCCCTATGACAGGGAACAGACGATCAGTGTCACTGCCACACAGAAGGTTTGTTTACACTCGCCCTCTCCCGTGTGTAAGGGGCCCCACAATTCCTGGTGGTAGGCAGGGAGCAGAGGGCCCGAGCCAGAGGTGGTGGAACTGAGTTCCAGCTGGGGGATAAAAGCCCCGGTCATGACACTGGAGCGTCGCACTTACCCCAGGGGGGGGGCCTCATTTACAGGACACACGGGGAACATTTACAAAGCTGCAAAGTTTTCCGTACAGAATATATTCCATCGTTCTACCGACTCGCACTTTCCAGTTTTTCGGTCGCGCTCAGCCCGTGGACTGGCTTTGAACCGTGAATTTACAAGCAGGTCAGCACAGTCTCCTGGAAAGGGTTAATATTACGGAAACGCGCGTCCAGGAAGCGTCTCATATGGAGGTCACATGGGGCGGTTCTGTCCCTCGGAGTCTCATGACATGAAGCTGCTGTAAAGGCAGGATGTGTGTGGGGGGGGGGAGGGGGGGAATGCGCGGAATGTGATCTGCATGTTACCAGTGAGAAATGTCATCTGGCCGTCTCATGCAATCATGGCCGCCCTGAAATACGCGGAAAAACCTCGCTAAACTCCACCTCCCTTCTATATGCGTTGCAGATAATTTTTCTCCTGAGGTCGGATTCACATTTTACTGGACTATTGATGCACACGTGTTACAGCGCGTGATAACGTTTATGGTACCCCCCCCCTTTATTATGAATCGGCTGCCAACGCACCACATCGGGTGGAATAAAATGTATATGACCGGTACTGCGAGGCGCAGCACACCGCAATGCACAATACGCGCTCCACTTTACAATGAATAGCCCCACACGAGGCCGAAACCAGGGGTGGGCAGCCCTGGGCATTGTAGCGTCATGTACTGCCGCCATCGCCGAGCGAAGGCTCCCGCCCTAGCGCCACCGTCGCCGAGCGAAGGCTCCCGCCCTAGCGCCACCGTCGCCGAGCGAAGGCTCCCGCCCTAGCGCCACCGTCGCTGAGCGAAGGCTCCCACCCTCCCGCCCTAGCGTCGCTGAGCGAAGGCTCCCGCCCTAGCGTCGCTGAGCTAAGGCTCCCGCCCTCCCGTCGCTGAGCTAAGGCTCCCGCCCTACCGTCGCCGAGCGAAGGCTCCCGCCCTAGCGCCACCGTCGCCGAGCGAAGGCTCCCGCCCTAGCGCCACCGTCGCCGAGCGAAGGCTCCCGCCCTAGCGCCACCGTCGCCGAGCGAAGGCTCCCGCCCTAGCGCCACCGTCGCCGAGCGAAGGCTCCCGCCCTAGCGCCACCGTCGAAGAGACACAATTGCATTGTTAAAGTTATGGGGCGACCTGATATTGGGGTCGATTTTCGTTGCTAAATTGACTGAATGTAGGGTGACCACATTTCTAAACTACCATTCAGGGACACCCCCCCTTCCCAAAAATCAGCTTGCGCTGTAACGAATCACAGCACAGTGATTGGACACAAGAGGCGGGATTTATGATTTCTCCAATCACAAGCAGGGGGCGGGGATTGTGCTCCTCCAGGCATTCCCGGCCAGGACAAGTACTGCCAGGGAGTAAAGCGGTGATGTGGCGGCCTTTTTTTGGGGGCATCCGATTCTCCCAGGGGGGGGGGTGACTGTGTCGGTTTCATTCTGGGACACTGTATTGTCCTGGAATAAATGTGCCCGGGACAGACCTGCAAAATGCGTGACTGTCCCGGGCAATCTGGGGACACGTGATCATCCTAACTGAAGGTGCTCACAGCTCCAAAAAATATGGATCAAGGACCCCCGTGGGTCTGGGCAGCCATGAAAACAAGAGGGAGAGATTGATGGGTAAATGGTATGGAGATTGGTTGGGGTCGGATACCAACTTGTGTGTAATTGGATCGCCGTTTCTCAGACTGAAATAGGTCGCGTTTTTAGGCATCTCTTGCCATTCAATAGGCGTAAAAGTGAGACCGGATTCTGTGTCCCGTTGGGTTTGGTTTTCTTTGAGAGAGACTCTTCATTTAGGTAGCTGTAAACCCCCCCGCCCCGCAGTAGCACTCGGCCGGGTCCGCAGACTGCGCAGTTCTGAGATGGCCGCACAGTGGCCCTTTTACATGGAATCAAAGCGGCCCAGGGGGAAATTTCCACTCTGCCACCCAGCCCAGCCCACCCCTGTGTGATGATATACCTTTTATCTCTAGATAAGGATTCACAGATATGTTCCAACTGCGTGCAGTATACATCTGCTACGGAAAAAGTGCTGGATTTGTGTATACCGCGTTTCCCCGGAAATAAGCCTGGGTCTTATATTCATTTTGGCAACCAAAGACACAGTAGGGCTTATTTTCAGGGTAGGTCTTATCATGCAACGTGCTGTCTTCCCTCCCCCTCTCCCTCCCTGCCTGTCGGGAGTTAAAATGATTGTAAAATCCTATAATCCCCTCTATTACAGTATTATATGATGTACAATGTGTGTGTTTCTGTAATAGAATTGCGCCAAATACCTTCGTTATAGCGCCGCTCTGCGCTTCTGTGACCTGCCGGAGCTCTCTCCCCCCCCCCCCCCCCCCCCCCCCCCCATTTATATTACAGAAACACACATTGTACATTATATAATACTGTAATAGAGGGGATTATAGGATGTTGCGTGTATTCTAAACTAGGGCTTATTTTTGGGGTAGGGCTTATATTGCAGCCGTCCTGGAAAATTAATGTTCTGTGGCAGTTGGGAAAATTATAACAAATATATAAAGTTTGATGTTTTCCCAACTTGTCTGCAATCGAGGAAATGCACTTTTTAACCACTTCCCGCCCGGCCTATGGCCGATTTACGTCCGGGAAGTGGTTATGAAATCCTGACAGGACGTTCTAGAACGTCCTGCAGGATTTCATGCCGCGCGCGCCCGTGGGGGCGCGCATCGCGGCGATCGGTGATGCGGGGTGTCAGTCTGACACCCTGCATCTCCGATCTCGGTAAAGAGCCTCCGGCGGAGACTCTTTACCACGTGATCAGCCGTGTCCAACCACGGCTGATCACGATGTAAACAGGAAGAGCCGTCGATGGCTCTTCCTCACTCGCGTCTGACAGACGCGAGTAGAGGATAGCCGATCGGCGGCTCTCCTGACAAAAAAAAAAAAAAAAAGTCTAAAAAAAAAAAAAAAAAAAAAGCATAAAGAAAAAAAAAAAAGATGCCAGTCAGTGCCCACAAATGGGCACTGACTGGCAACCTGGCAAAAATCAGTGCTGCCACCCCAGTGTCCATCAGCGCCACCCCAGTGTCCATCAGCGCCACCCCAGTGTCCATCAGCGCCACCCCAGTGTCCATCAGTGCCACCCCACAGTGCCCATCCATGCCCAGTGCCCACCTATCAGTGCCTATCTGTGCCACCCATAAGTATCCATCAGTGCCGCCCATGAGTGCCCATCTGTGCCGCCTATGAGTGCCCAGTGCCGCCCATGAGTGCCGCCTATGTGTGCCCATCAGTGCCGCCTATGTGTGCCCATCAGTGCCGCCTATGTGTGCCCATCAGTGCCGCCTATGTGTGCCCATCAGTGCCGCCTATGTGTGCCCATCAGTGTCGCATACCAGCGCCGCCAATCAGTGCCACCTCATCGATGTCCATCAGTGCCATCTCATCGGTGCCCATTAGTGCCGCCATATCAGTGCCCGTAATTGAAAGAGAAAACTTATTTACAAAAAAATTAACAGAAAAAAATAAAAACGTAATTTTTTTTCCAAATTTTCAGCCTTTTTTTAGTTGTTGCGCAAAAAAAAAAAATCGCAGAGGTGATCGAATACCACCAAAAGAAAGCTCTATTTGTGGGGAAAAAAGGACGCCAATTTTGTTTGGGTACAGTGTAGCATGACCGCGCAATTGCCATTCAAAGTGCGACAGTGCTGGAAGCTGAAAATTGGCTTGGGCGGGAAGCTGCGTAAGTACCTGGTATGGAAGGGGTTAAGGTCCCCTTTCTGCAGGTCAGGCCACTGGAATTATTAATGTGATTTGTATTCTGTGGATGTGGACCCCGGGGTCACACTGGCAATGGGTTGTGATCAATGCTTTGTACTGCGTGACTGTATAGGTGTGCTGCATCCTCCACCACCGCCGCCTCCACCTCTCACTTTGCTGTCACTCGGCTTTTTTTTTTTTATTTATTTTGTTTCGAAGGTCATTTGCATGCTTTGGCTGGACTTCTGTTCTGGGAAGATCTGCAGAACTTTCTTCTTTTGCTTGTTTACCATAAATCTCATTTGCTCTTTTTGTTTTGTCCCCCATCTCCTCCTTCCTCCTCCACCTTCCTCCTCCATCTCCACCTTCCTCCTCCACCTTCCTCCTCCATCTCTTCCTTCCTCCTCCACCTTCCTCCTCCATCTCTACCTTCCTCCTCCATCTCTACCTTCCTCCTCCATCTCCACCTTCCTCCTCCATCTCCACCTTCCTCCTCCATCTCCACCTTCCTCCTCCATCTCCACCTTCCTCCTCCATCTCCACCTTCCTCCTCCATCTCCACCTTCCTCCTCCATCTCCACCTTCCTCCTCCATCTCCACCTTCCTCCTCCATCTCCACCTTCCTCCTCCATCTCCACCTTCCTCCTCCATCTCTACCTTCCTCCCCCATCTCTACCTTCCTCCCCCATCTCTTCCTTCTTCCTTCCTCCTCCATCTCCACCTTCCTCCTCCATCTCCACCTTCCTCCTCCATCTCCACCTTCCTCCTCCATCTCCACCTTCCTCCTCCATCTCTACCTTCCTCCTCCATCTCCACCTTCCTCCTCCATCTCCACCTTCCTCCTCCATCTCCACCTTCCTCCTCCATCTCCACCTTCCTCCTCCATCTCCACCTTCCTCCTCCATCTCTACCTTCCTCCCCCATCTCTACCTTCCTCCCCCATCTCTTCCTTCTTCCTTCCTCCTCCATCTCCACCTTCCTCCTCCATCTCCACCTTCCTCCTCCATCTCCACCTTCCTCCTCCATCTCCACCTTCCTCCTCCATCTCCACCTTCCTCCTCCATCTCCACCTTCCTCCTCCATCTCCACCTTCCTCCTCCATCTCCACCTTCCTCCTCCATCTCCACCTTCCTCCTCCATCTCCACCTTCCTCCTCCATCTCCACCTTCCTCCTCCATCTCCACCTTCCTCCTCCATCTCTACCTTCCTCCCCCATCTCTACCTTCCTCCCCCATCTCTACCTTCCTCCCCCATCTCTTCCTTCTTCCTTCCTCCTCCATCTCCGCCTTCCTCCTCCATCTCCGCCTTCCTCCTCCTCCTCCTCCTCCTCCTCCATCTCTACCTTCCACCTTCCTCCTCCATCTCTACCTTCCACCTTCCTCCTCCATCTCTACCTTCCACCTTCCTCCTCCATCTCTACCTTCCACCTTCCTCCTCCATCTCTTCCTTCCTCCTCCATCTCTACCTTCCTCTTCCTCCTCCATCTCTACCTTCCTCTTCCTCCTCCATCTCTACCTTCCTCTTCCTCCTCCATCTCTACCTTCCTCTTCCTCCTCCATCTCTACCTTCCTCTTCCTCCTCCATCTCTACCTTCCTCTTCCTCCTCCATCTCTACCTTCCTCCTCCTCCTCCCACATCTCCGCCTTCCTCCTCCATCTCCATCTCCGCCTTCCTCCTCCATCTCTTGCTCCTCCATCTCTTGCTCCTCCATCTTCCTTCTCCATTTCCACCTTCACCTTCTTCACCTTCTCCTCCTTCCTCCATCTTCTCTCTTGCCCCCACCCCATTCCTCCATCTTCTCTCTTGCCCCCCCCATTCCTCCATCTTCTCTCTTGCCCCCACCCCATTCCTCCATCTTCTCTCTTGCCCCCCCCCATTCCTCCATCTTCTCTCTTGCCCCCCCCATTCCTCCATCTTCTCTCTTGCCCCCCCCCCATTCCTCCATCTTCTCCTTCCTCCTCCTCCCCCATCCATTTCTCGGCATTGCCCTCCACAGCCAGGCTATGTAAGAGATTTGGTAAGTTCAATCTTTACAACAAAACTGTGTTTATAGTCTGTTGCCTTCCCCTCCCCCCCCCCCCTTTCCCCATGACGTCCTTTTTTTTTTTTTTTTTTTTGCTGGTTTTCACAGATTTGTTGATGTTTAAAGTGGAACTCCAGACAAAAGTAAATAATCTTCAGAAAGTCTTGTGTCACCACAATGATGGTGTCAGCCGGGATGAGGGGTGCACATGGCGCCGGTGGTGATGTCATTGTGGAAGAAAGGTTTGACCAATGAAAAGCCACCTTGGGTCACAGAGGTCACAAATGACGGTTCCCGGGGACAATTTCACACTCCGTGTTCCTGACTTCCCCTTTTCACCAAATATTTCCTGTTTTCTCCGCTCCGCGTTCCATCGCAACTATCGCTTCACTTCGAAATCTTCTTCTTTGGTTTTGTTTACCAAAGGTCCTCTTCCTGGCTGTACATGGTGCCGTCCTCTTCCTGGCTGTACATGGTGCCGTCCTCTTCCTGGCTGTACACAGGCCCGTCCTCTTCCTGGCTGTACATAGTGCCGTCCTCTTCCCGGCTGTCCACAGTGTCCGTCCTCTTCCCGGCTGTCCACAGTGTCCGTCCTCTTCCCGGCTGTCCGTAGCGCCGTCCTCTTCCTGGCTGTCCGTAGCGCCGTCCTCTTCCTGGCTGTCCGTAGCTGTCCGTAGCGCCGTCCTCTTCCTGGCTGTCCGTAGCGCCGTCCTCTTCCTGGCTGTCCGTAGCGCCGTCCTCTTCCTGGCTGTCCGTAGCGCCGTCCTCTTCCTGGCTGTCCACAGTGCCGTCCTCTTCCTGGCTGTCCGTAGCGCCGTCCTCTTCCTGGCTGTCCGTAGCGCCGTCCTCTTCCTGGCTGTCCGTAGCGCCGTCCTCTTCCTGGCTGTCCGTAGCGCCGTCCTCTTCCTGGCTGTCCGTAGCGCCCGTCCTCTTCCTGGCTGTCCGTAGCGCCGTCCTCTTCCTGGCTGTCCGTAGCGCCGTCCTCTTCCTGGCTGTCCGTAGCGCCGTCCTCTTCCTGGCTGTCCGTAGCGCCCCTTCCTCTTCCTGGCTGTCCGTAGTGCCGTCCTCTTCCTGGCTGCCCGTAGTTCCTCTTCCTGGCTGCCCGTAGTGCCGTCCTCTTCCTGGCTGTCCGTAGTGCCCCTTCCTCTTCCTGGCTGCCCATAGTGCCCCTTCCTCTTCCTGGCTGTCCGTAGCGCCGTCCTCTTCCTGGCTATGTCCGTAGCGCCCCTTCCTCTTCCCGGCTGTCCACAGGGCCCGTCCTCTTTCTGGCTGTCCGTAGTGCCGTCCTCTTTCTGGCTGTCCGTAGTGCCCCTTCCTCTTTCTGGCTGTCCGTAGTGCCCCTTCCTCTTTCTGGCTGTCCGTAGTGCCCCTTCCTCTTTCTGGCTGTCCGTAGTGCCCCTTCCTCTTCCTGGCTGTCCGTAGCGCCCCTTCCTCTTCCTGGCTGTCCGTAGCGCCCCGTCCTCTTCCTGGCTGTCCGTAGCGCCGTCCTCTTCCTGGCTGTCCGTAGCGCCGTCCTCTTCCTGGCTGTCCGTAGCGCCGTCCTCTTCCTGGCTGTCCGTAGCGCCGTCCTCTTCCTGGCTGTCCGTAGCGCCGTCCTCTTCCTGGCTGTCCGTAGCGCCGTCCTCTTCCTGGCTGTCCGTAGCGCCGTCCTCTTCCTGGCTATGTCCGTAGCGCCCCTTCCTCTTCCCGGCTGTCCACAGTGTCCGTCCTCTTCCTGGCTATGTCCGTAGCGCCCCTTCCTCTTCCCGGCTGTCCACAGGGCCCGTCCTCTTTCTGGCTGTCCGTAGCGCCCGTCCTCTTTCTGGCTGTCCGTAGCGCCCGTCCTCTTTCTGGCTGTCCGTAGCGCCCGTCCTCTTTCTGGCTGTCCGTAGCGCCCGTCCTCTTCCTGGCTGTCCGTAGCGCCGTCCTCTTTCTGGCTGTCCGTAGCGCCCGTCCTCTTTCTGGCTGTCCGTAGCGCCCGTCCTCTTCCTGGCTGTCCGTAGCGCCGTCCTCTTTCTGGCTGGCTGCAGTGCCCGTCCTCTTCCTGGCTATGTCCACAGTGCCCGTCCTCTTCCTGGCTATGTTCACAGTGCCCGTCCTCTTCCTGGCTATGCAGTGTGACACAAATATATGTAAATCACATGACCGGCTGAACAGCATTACAACTATTTTTTTGCAGGTAATATTTTTTTTAGTCTGGCGTTCCACTTTGAGCAGCGCACACCTGTATGGGAATGTCCCAGTGTTCAGTCCGATGTACTTTATGAATCTGATATAAAGGAAGTTTTGTTCCTTTTTGGTGTCCTGTGTGTATTCAGTCCCCTCCCCTTCCCCCTTCCCCCGCTTTCTCTGTTGGGTTTCGGTAAACTCTGAAATCCCGTTATTTGTGATCATTTCTGATAAATCTTCATCTCTCCTCAGATCACGGCCCGGATTCTGGAAGCCCATCAGAACGTCGCCCAGATGAGTCTCATAGAAGCAAAGATGAGGTTTATCCAGGCCTGGCAATCCTTGCCCGAGTTCGGCATGACCCATTTCATTGCCAGGTCAGTCTATGGCGGGGGAGGGTGGCTTTGTGAGCCCGAATGTTACAATGTCTCATTTTATCAAAAGATCTGCCTATCCAGGTGAGGGCGGGGCCCGGAGGAGGAACTCCCAGAGATGCCTTCAGCCTGCATAGCTTTGTTGCTAGGACGTTGCTAAGACACTCCCAGCCACTTCAGACCCCCTCACAAGCGCTCTCTCGCGCTCATACGTCCCCCCCCACACACACACACACACGTGCGCTCTCTCACACTCATACGTTCCCCCCCCCCCCCCACATGTGCGCTCACACCCCCTTACATGCGCTCTCTCATGCTCACAAC
This sequence comes from Rana temporaria, assembly GCF_905171775.1. Classification (NCBI taxonomy): domain Eukaryota; kingdom Metazoa; phylum Chordata; class Amphibia; order Anura; family Ranidae; genus Rana; species Rana temporaria. Next base: position 1,629,380 of record NC_053501.1, on the reverse strand, counting down.
CCCTCTCTCCCTCACATGCGCTCTCTCACACTCATACGCCCCCCCCCCACACATGTGCGCTCTCTCACACTCATACGTTCCCCCCCCCCCCCCACATGTGCGCTCACACCCCCTTACATGCGCTCTCTCATGCTCACAACCCCTCTCTCCCTCACATGCGCTCTCTCACACTCATACATTCCCCCCCGGCACATGTGCGCTCTCTCACACTCATACGTCCCCCCCCCCCCACACACACGTGCGCTCTCTCACGCTCACACCCCCTTACATGCGCTCTCTCACGCTCACAATCCCTCTCTCCCTCTCTCCCTCACATGCGCTCTCTCACGCTCACACCCTCCCCCCCCTCACATGCGCTCTCTCGCACTCACACCCTCCACCCCCCCTCGCATGCGCTTTCTCGCGCTCACACCCTACCCTCCTCCCATGCGCTCTCGTGCTCACACCCTACCCCACTCACATGCGCTCTCGCACTCACACCCTCCCCCCTCTTAGCGCTCTCTCGCACTCGCACCCTCCCCCCTCACATGCGCTCTCTCGCTCATACCCTCCCCTCCTCACATGCGCTCTCTCGCGGTCACACCCTCCCCTCCTCACATGCGCTCTCTCACGCTCACACCATCCCCCTCCTCACTTGCGCTCTCTCACGGTCACACCCTCCCCCCCCCCCTCACATGCGCTCTCGCGCTCACACCCTCCCCTCCTCACATGCGCTCACACCCTCCCCTCCTCACATGCGCTCTTGCGCTCATACCCTACCCCCCTCACATGCGCTCTTGCGCTCATACCCTACCCCCTTCACATGCGCTCTCTCGTGCTCACAGACTCCCTCCCCCTTCACATGCACTCTCTCTCGCTCATACCCTCCCTCCCCCCCCTCACATGCGCTCTCACATCGTGAGATGCTTATTCATAGCTCCAGCCATGTCCTCCATTCAGAATTTTTTATGGCTCCACCCACACAGCCATGTCCTCCATTCACAGATGCATTTTATGGCTCCACCCACACAGCCATGTCCTCCATTCACAGATGCATTTTATGGCTCCACCCACACAGCCATGTCATCCATTCACAGATGCATTTTATGGCTCCACCCACACAGCCATGTCATCCATTCACAGATGCATTTTGTGGCTCCACCCACACAGCCATGTCATCCATTCACAGATGCATTTTATGGCTCCACCCACACAGCCATGTCCTCCATTCACAGATGCATTTTATGGCTCCACCCACACAGCCATGTCATCCATTCACAGATGCATTTTATGGCTCCACCCACACAGCCATGTCATCCATTCACAGATGCATTTTGTGGCTCCACCCACACAGCCATGTCATCCATTCACAGATGCATTTTATGGCTCCACCCACACAGCCATGTCATCCATTCACAGATGCATTTTATGGCTCCACCCACACAGCCATGTCATCCATTCACAGATGCATTTTATGGCTCCACCCACACAGCCATGTCCTCCATTCACAGATGCATTTTATGGCTCCACCCACACAGCCATGTCATCCATTCACAGATGCATTTTATGGCTCCACCCACACAGCCATGTCCTCCATTCACAGATGCATTTTATGGCTCCACACACACAGCCATGTCATCCATTCACAGATGCATTTTATGGCTCCACACACACAGCCATGCCATCCATACACAGATCCTTTTAGACCAGGGGGGGGTCTCAAACTGTCGGCCCTCCAGCTGTTGGAAAAACTACAAGTCCCATGAGGCATTGCAAGGCTGACAGTTACAAGCATGACTCCCACAGGCAGAGAGAGGCATGATGGGACTTGTAGTTTCGCAACAGCTGGAGGGCCGCCAGTTTGAGACTCTCCGATTTAGACAGCTCTGTGAATGGAGGTCCCATCTGCAGCCGTGGTAGAGTGACTCTTTGATCTTTTAATGAAGCACAAGTGCAGTGATGTCGCCGCCCTCATAGTCCATTGATGGTTCCTCCAGCTCCATTACAGAAGGCCCTCCCCTCTGTCCAGACCAGGGGGTGGAGGAATAGTCTGCAGGAGCCAGTGAGCCAACGCCATACAGAAAGTGTCTGGAAATTAATAAATGCCCCCCCCCCCCCCAGGAAGTGGGTAGCCACCTACTAAACATTTACCTTCATCCACTCCTGCGTTCCTCACAGCGGAAATTCAAACTTGCAGCTGCACCGGTCTCCTCCTGGGCGTGCGCTGGGCGTCACTCCGTTATTCCTGTGGATGGACCTGTAGGTGGGCGGGGCCACCATGAGCACGGATCGGCCACAGGAAGGAATGGTCAGATCAGCCACAGGACAGTATCCCGTCTCTTTGCTCTTCCATATTTATCTTCCTGGAAGAAAAGGGCAAAACTGCAAATTTACGTAAAAAATTTCAGAAGTGCAAATTGCCGCAGTTTTTGCCCAAAGTCGCGCTCTGAGGTCCTGCAGAGATTCGTATAGATTTACATGTCGCCGCCTTCTTTTTATCATCAGGTTCCAAGGAGGGAAGAAGGAGGAGCTGATTGGCATCACCTATAACCGGATCATCAGGATGGATGCCCACACCGGCGACGCCATTAAAACGTGGAGGTTCAGCAACATGAAACAATGGAACGTCAACTGGGAGATAAAAATGGTAATCCTCTCTGGAAATGATCCTCTTTTATTGCTTAGCTTTATATTGTGAGCCTTGGGGCCCCACAGCGGCGGGGCGTCCATAAAGGGCGCAGGAGCGTCGCCCCCTCCATCCTGCCACCCCTCTCACCGTAGATAGATTCATGTATTGCATAAATCGATCTATGGTCGCCGCTGCCGCCCCCTATTCAGGTGCCCGACCCCTTTTCGGGCACCTGAATTACAGCGGCGAGGGTATTTTTTTGGAAGCACCCGATTAGAGCCGTAGGCTCCAATAGGCATCCAAAAAGGTGAACAGCAGGCGCCATGCTGGGCGCTCGCTGTTCACTCCATTTCCCATCACTGAACCAATCGGGTGCTCGGGTCTGGTTACCTGTCACCTGACTGGTTGAAACAAATGCCCCCCCTCGGCTCTTGTGTGCGTAACCTCCCCCCCCCTCGGCTTGTGTGTGTGTGTGTGTAACCCCCCCCCTCGGCGTGTGTGTGTGTGTGTGTGTGTGTGTAACCCCCCCTTGGCTTGTGTGTGTGTGTGTGTGTGTGTGTGTAACCCCCCCCCTTGGTGTGTGTGTGTGTAACCCCTCCCCCCCTTGGCGTGTGTGTGTAACCCCCCCCTTGGTGTGTGTGTGTGTGTAACCCCCCCCCCCTTGGTGTGTGTGTGTGTGTAACCCCCCCCCCTTGGTGTGTGTAACCCCCCCCCCCTTGGCTTGTGTGTGTGTAACCCCCCCCCCTTGGTGTGTGTGTGTAACCCCCCCCCCCCCTTGGTGTGTGTGTGTGTGTAACCCCCCCCCCCTTGGTGTGTGTAACCCCCCCCCCTTGGCTTGTGTGTGTGTGTGTGTGTGTGTGTGTGTAACCCGCCCCCTTGGCTCGTGTGTGTAACCCCCCTCCCCTTGGCGTGTGTGTGTGTGTGTGTGTACCCCCCCCCCCCTTGGTGTGTGTGTGTAACCCCCCCCCCCCTTGGTGTGTGTAACCCCCCCCTCTTGGCTTGTGTGTGTGTGTGTGTGTGTGTAACCCGCCCCCTTGGCTTGTGTGTGTAACCCGCCCCCTTGGCTTGTGTGTGTAACCCGCCCCCTTGGCTTGTGTGTGTAACCCCCCCCTTGGCTTGTGTGTGTAACCCCCCCCCTTGGCTCGTGTGTGTAACCCCCCCCCCCCCTTGGTGTGTGTGTGTAACCCCCCCCCCTTGGTGTGTGTAACCCCCCCCCCTTGGCTTGTGTGTGTGTGTGTGTGTGTAACCCCCCCCCCTTGGTGTGTGTACCCCCCCCCCCCCTTGGCTTGTGTGTGTGTGTGTGTAACCCCCCTCCCCTTGGCGTGTGTGTGTGTGTGTGTGTGTGTGTACCCCCCCCCCCTTGGTGTGTGTGTAACCCCCCCCCCCTTGGTGTGTGTAACCCCCCCCCCCCTTGGCGTGTGTGTGTGTGTGTGTGTGTGTGTACCCCCCGTGTGTAACCCGCCCCCTTGGCTTGTGTGTGTAACCCCCCCCCCCCTTGGCTCGTGTGTGTGTGTGTAACCCCCCCCCCCCCTTGGCTCGTGTGTGTGTGTGTAACCCCCCCCTTGGCTCGTGTGTGTAACCCCCCCCCCCCTTGGCTCGTGTGTGTGTGTGTACCCCCCCCCCCCCTTGGCTCGTGTGTGTAACCCCCCCCCCCCTTGGCTCGTGTGTGTGTGTGTAACCCCCCCCCCCCCTTGGCTCGTGTGTGTGTGTGTAACCCCCCCCTTGGCTCGTGTGTGTGTGTGTAACCCCCCCCTTGGCTTGTGTGTGTGTGTGTGTAACCCCCCCCTCGGCTTGTGTGTGTGTGTGTGTGTGTGTGTGTGTAACCCCCCCGGCTTGTGTGTGTAACCCCCCCCCCCTTGGCTCGTGTGTGTGTGTGTGTGTGTGTGTAAACCCCCCCCCCCCCAGCTCGTGCGTGTAACCCCCCCCGGCTTGTGTGTGTAACCCCCCCCCCCCCTTGGCTCGTGTGTGTGTGTGTAAACCCCCCCCCCCCCCAGCTCGTGCGTGTAACCCCCCCCGGCTTGTGTGTGTAACACCCCCCCCCTTGGCTCGTGTGTGTGTGTGTAAACCCCCCTCGGCGTGTGTGTGTGTGCCCCCCTCGGCTCTTGTATGTAACCCTGCCCCTTTGTCTTCCAGGTAACCATAGAGTTTGCTGATGAAATGAGACTCTCCTTCATCTGCACAGAAGTAGATTGCAAAGTAGTTCATGAATTTATCGGCGGCTACATCTTCCTGTCCACGCGGGCCAAGGACCAGAACGAGAGTCTGGATGAAGAAATGTTCTTTAAACTCACAAGCGGATGGGTGTGAGTTCAATGACTCGGCTCCCCGCCCCCCCACCTCCCAGCCCCCCACCCACACCCCATTTATCAGAGCTGTCCTATCTTTATTTTCCTAAGTATGCTGCTTAAGAAAAAACGAAATAAAATAAACATAAGCTTGAAATGTATCCACTCTATGAAAAGAAAAAAGCACTTCCATCTTCCACCACCGGGATGTATCAAGGTTCTGACGGCCGTTCAAGAAACATGGCGGGAGTGTTGACGCGTTTCGCCCGAGACCTGAAACTCGCAAAGGGGTCCTTTTTTTTTTTTTTTTCTGGGGACTAAATTATGAACTAAGCAAAAGGAAAGTGCAAGTGTTTTTAAAGCCATTAACGACGTGACTGCGCAGGGCTTCAACCTATCCGCACCACCAGTCCGGTGTAACGCATGTATTTTTATATTTCAGTGACCGAGGGGATTTTGTAAAATTTTTTTTTTTTTTTTTTTTTTTTTTTTTTTTTATGCTTATATAGCAATTAGGTCAATGTTTAAAGTGTTGCGCTGTTTGGAGAACACAATGGTCCTATTATAGGGTGGCTGTTGCCTAGCTACAGCGGTTGCCATTTTGAAAAAAAAAGTCAGTCGATTGGCCTCAAAACTTGGCGGAGTTTTTTTTTTTTCTTTTTTTTTGCCTACGAATGTTTTTGGATAGCCTGCAAAATGGCCGTTTCTACTTTTTAGCTTCACGAAGTGCCTGATTGGTGTCATCAATTCCCCCCCGTCCTAACTATTGATTGGCTAACCAACGAAACGCCTTCCGATTTTATTTATCGGGTAAAATCCATTGGTGGAGGCCAATAAAAAAAAATGTCCGTCGCAAACCCATTGCCTCGTGAAGTGCCTCGATGTGTCCGCCAAGCGGATCGGACGCCATATTGGCTCATCTGCGGAAATGGCCGTCACCTCTGTGCCTGGGCAAGAGTACACTGCGAAAAGTCCACGAATCACGTCACCCCCCCACCCCTCCCCCGATATACCTTCTACTGTCTACACCTTATAGTATTAAAGAACATGTAGTATTCACCAGCGTAACTGCGTCAAATATGCAATGTTCGTGACAATATGAAGTAAAGGTCTAATGAAGTATCATTTTTTTTGTGTAACTTATGTAAAAACACAGATTTTATAAAATTGTACAGTGTTTTTTTTTTTTTTCTTACTTTACTCACATTTTTTATTTTTATTTTTTTTGTTTGTTTTTGTTTTGCCTATTATATCTACATTTAAAAATATGCCTTTATGAATGTATTCTGTATTTTGATTTTAGTATTAAAGGATGTTGCTACAATATGTTTTTTTGACGTGGAATAATATAATTGCAGTGCGGGGCGGCCTAGGATGGGGGGATGGGGGGGGGGGGTGATGGTTTTTGTCAAATGTAAAGTTTAGAAGTGTTTATAGCCGGGGGGGTGGGCAATGCTTCGGCCTCATGTACATTGGTCGTTAAAATAATGTTATAAAAACGGAAGTAGCTTTGCAGTGAGATTTTGCAATACCGTTTTTGTTTTTGCATTTATTCACGTTTTTTTCCACGTTGGCATTTTTAGATTTTTTTTTTTTTCAGTTGAAGCGAAATAAATATCTCTCCATCTCTCACGCTTCAAAAAAAAAATTATATATATATATATATATATATATATATATATATATATATATATATATATATATATATATATATATATATTATTTATTTATATTTTTTTTTAACCAAGATATATATCTTTCGCTTAATAAATAAATAAATAAATAAATAAATAAATAAATAAAAATAAAAAAAATATATTAAAAAAAAAAACTGTCTAATAGAGATTATAGAATAGAATATATATATTATTCTCTAGTATTTTTTTTAAGTGAAAGATAGATATCTTTTGCTTAAAAAAAATAAATAAATACATATAAACACAGATTAAATATATATATATATTTAATCTGTGTTTATATGTATTTATTTTTTTTAAGCAAAAGATATCTATCTTTCACTTAAAAAAAATACTAGAGAATAATATATATATTCTATTCTATAATCTCTATTAGACAGGTTTTTTTTTTAATATATTTTTTTTATTTTTATTTATTTATTAAGCGAAAGATATATATCTTGGTTAAAAAAAATATAAATAAATACGTGTGTATATATATATGTATGTATATATATATATGTATGTGTGTGTGTGTGTGTATATGTGTATATATACATTTTTTTTGAAGCGTGAGAGATATATTTATTTCGCTTCAACTGAAAAAAAAAAAAAAAATCTAAAACATTATTTTTATTTATATATATATATATATATATATATATATATATATATATATATATATATATATATATATATATATATATATATATATATATATATATATATATATATATATATATATATATATATATATATATATATATATATATATATATATATATATATATATATATATATATATATATATATATAATTTTATTTTTTATCTGTGTTTATATGTATTTTTTTTTTTAAGCAAAAGATAGATATCTATCTTTCACCTAAAAAAATATTATATATATATATATATATATATATATATATATATATATATATATATATATATATATATATATATATCTCAGACAGTTTTATTTTTTTATTTTTTTTATCCACGATGGGGCAAAAATCCTAAAACCAAAAACCCGAAAGTGTACAAAAGACATGCACAGGGGCGGACTGACCATTCGGGCACTGCCTGAGGGCCCCATGCCACTAGGGGGCCCCCCCATCAGGGTTGCAAAACCAGGGACAGTATGTAAAAATCTGTGTTTTAAAAAAAAAACAGGAATATAGCTGCCCCGCCCCTTCAGTACCTTTTCAGAGTGTGTATTCTGTGTGGCCCCATAATCTATTGCCTGGTGGTCCCATAATCTCCTACTGTCCGGGGGGGGCCCCCATAATCTCCTACTGTCCGGGGGGGCCCCCATAATCTCCTATTGCATGGGGGGCCCCATGAGTTGTCAGTCCACCCCTGGACATGCACACACAAAAAACTGCACTTAAGGGTGCTGCTTTGTTCCCGAAGGGGTAGGACTCGTACCCTGACCCCCGGGGGCACAAGGCTCCTAAAGGGGGCATAGATTCAACATGGTCTGCCTAGCCAGAAGACCTGGGGGACCACCATTCTTCTTGGACACCCCAGAATACTAGGTCAGGGGAGCATTCCCAAAGAGAGCAAAGCTGCATGTGGGAGCAACAACCTCACTTTTGCTCTGTAACGACTCCTGAACCACGGCCTTTCCTATGGCCTCAGGATCCGATAGTATGAATTTCTTCTCCCCGCCCGACAAGTAGGTGAGAACCAGACCAGACACTTCATCCTCAATCTCCCTACCAGTTCCTGTCGTGGACCTCCCGGGACATCACCGCTCACGGGGTCCGGTTCCGGCAGGTGCTGGGGTAGGCCTCGACCGCGGCCGTGGGAAGCCTTGACGTATCCCACCTTCCCATGTTGTGGCCGTAGTATCCACTGCGATACTCGCTGGAGGCTCCGTAGTGGCAGCGACATCTGCTCCCGACTCACTTGCTCTCGCAGATGCAGTGTGCGTAGGCTGAACCGCAGGGGCAAAGGCGACCTCCTCTGGAGTAACTGTGCCTGTGATCCAGTCCACCTGATAAGCGCGGGCCGGCACAGTGGGTTGTTCCACCTCAAACAGGTATTCCCCACAGGATAGGCATCGTCCGAATGGGCGCAACTGTATGGTCAGTCCCTCGCATCCAGGGCACAGCATGCCCAGGGCCTCCACTTCCCGGCTTGTGTAGAGTGAAGCGTCCCCGGGGCTTTAGTCAGATCCCCATATCTGTAAGCAGGGCTCCGGATTGTGTAGTATCCACAGCATTGGGCATGGAGAACATCCTGGGCCCAAATATGGCTGGTGCCCAAAAAAAAGGAAGACATGCTGCTCGATCTCCTCGCTCGATCTGGCAACTTCTGGTCTTTGGCGCCAAACACACTCACGCGTTTCACACAGTTGGTGGGAACTCCTCCCCTTTTTGCTCTTTTGGCACGTAGCTCGCGGGCTTTCTCTTTCCTGGCTCCGCCCACGGCCTACGCAGGTGGCAAAAAATGATGTGTACCCTAAGCCACTTCTCTCTTTTAAAGCACAGTCCAACACGTCCTTGATTGCAGACTTTCAATAAAGCAAAAATACGTGAATCCAGTTGTCGGAGGCAACGGCAAATATCCCGGACGAGCCCCCACGTGTAGCACTACCCCCGTAGGGGCTGCTGGTTTAGATTTGGGTTTTGTACGTTACCTCTAAGTTCGTTGTCAAAAAATATCAGTCAGTCACCACTCCCTCTTGAGTGGGTATTGCCCACCTGGATAGGCCCCTCTCACATGGCCTAGCAGCCGGGATGATGCACGAACCAGTATGAGAACAGTCTCTGCCACAGACCGTCTGAGAATGATCATGGATGGTCAGGAATCCTCTGCCACAGGATTTATGTCCCGAACTTCCAGCCTTACAGTAAAGAGCCTTTAAGCCGATCCGACGGACTGTCAGACAAGTAGAGCTGTGGATCCCTGTATAACAGTCACCAGGACTGTCATGAGACATCAGCTTGCTTTGCTTGGTCTCCTCCAGGGCGGGTCCTCCCGCGGTTTCCTTTGTTAACCACTTCCCGCCCGGCCTATAGCCGATTTACGTCCGGGAAGTGGTTATGAAATCCTGACAGGACGTTCTAGAACGTCCTGCAGGATTTCATGCCGCGAGCGCATCGCGGCAATCTGTGATGCGGGGTGTCGGTCTGACACCCTGCATCTCCGATCTCGGTAAAGAGCCTCCGGCGGAGACTCTTTACCACGTGATCAGCCGTGTCCAATCATGGCTGATCACGATGTAAACAGGAAGAGCCGTTGATGGCTCTTCCTCACTCGCGTGTGACAGACGCGAGTAGAGGAGAGCCGATCGGCGGCTCTCCTGGCAGGGGGGGTTCGCGCTGATTGTTTATCAGCGCAGCCCCCCCTCGGATCACCACACTGGACCACCAGGGTGGGCAAAAAAAAAAAAAAAAGCCTGCAAAAAAAAAGTCTAAAAAAAAAAAAAAGCTTTCAAAAAAAGATGCCAATCAGTGGGCACTGACTGGCAACCTGGCAAAATCAGTGCTGCCCCACAGTGTCCATCAGTGCCACCCCAGTGTCCATCAGTGCCACCCCACAGTGCCCATCCATGCCCAGTGCCCACCTATCAGTGCCCATCTGTGCCACCCATAAGTATCCATCAGTGCCACCCATAAGTGCCGCCCATCTGTGCCGCCTATGAGTGCCCAGTGCCGCCTATGTGTGCCCATCCGTGCCGCCTATGTGTGCCCATCCGTGCCGCCTATGTGTGCCCATCAGTGCTGCCTATGAGTGCCCATCAGTGTCGCATACCAGCGCCGCCAATCAGTGCCACCTCATCTTTGCCCGTCAGTACTACCTCATCGATGTCCATCAGTGCCATCTCATTGGTGCCCATTAGTGCCGCCATATCAGTGCCCGTAATTGAAAGAGAAAACTTATTTACAAAAAAATTAACAGAAAAAAATAAAAACGTATTTTTTTTTTTCCAAATTTTCAGCCTTTTTTTAGTTGTTGCGCAAAAAAAAAAATCGCAGAGGTGATCAAATACCACCAAAAGAAAGCTCTATTTGTAGGGAAAAAAGGACGCCAATTTTGTTTGGGTACAGTGTAGCATGACCGCGCAATTGCCATTCAAAGTGCGACAGCGCTGAAAGCTGAAAATTGGCTTGGGCGGGAAGCTGCGTAAGTGCCCCCCGTATGGAAGTGGTTAAGCAGCTTCCCCCACTTGGATGGACAGCTTGGGATCCCCTTTAGAATCGTAGGCCCCAACCAGCATAGCTGGGCCTACTCAATAGAGATGCAGCCAACGTGGTCCCGGGGCTGGAATCGCACACACATACCTCGGGCCAGGAGGCGAAGGACACCGAAAAATGGCGTCTGCCCCTTAAAATATCCCTTCCCGGCATGCACAGCGGGGCACCACTCCCACTGGCCTGCTGCTGAGAAAGGTCACTTGTGTTCCAACATGGGCCTGAGGTGGTAACGCCACCTACAGGCAACAGGGGAAAATCCTATCAAGCACAACCATAGCCAGAACAGGGGCTAATTTCAATGAAATTCAACAAAGTCTGAGCCCAGCTATTGGCGCAGACACCCTCTAAATTTAGAACCGCGCCCCAGTCATTGGGAGCAGGGCGCTACATATTTTTTTCCAATAAAGTGGAGTTGCCCTTTAAATCCTCTCGGGGTGGAATATTCTATGTTTTTTTTATATTTTGTAAATTTATAACATTTTCAACGAAAATTTCTCCTGGAACGTTGGCGGGGATTATGGGTCGGCTGAGCCACCTCCAGCTCTAAATGTCGGGATGGAAAGTGCCGACTAATTACACCGCTGGGACAGAGCGCCGCGCACACAGAAGGTGAGTCATGACATTACTTGCCTGCTTCCAGCCTGCAAATTCTTTCCACTTTACATTCATCTTTATTCTGGACGCTGCGGATGGAATCTGGAGAAAGTTCTTCTTTTCTGACAGAATAATAATATGGGGGGGGAGGGGAGAGAGAAATGTCATGGAAGGATACATTGTACATCCTTCTATTTCTTATAAATATAAAATCCATCCTATTGTCTGCAGCATGGCCTTCCGCTAAATCTTCCCCCTTAACCACTTAAGGACCGGACCAATATGCTGCTAAATGACCCAAGGGGTTTTTACAATTCGGCACTGCGTCGCTTTAACAGACAATTGCGCGGTCGTGCGACGTGGCTCCCAAACAAAATTGGCGTCCTTTTTTCCCCACAAATAGAGATTTCTTTTGGTGGTATTTGATCACCTCTGCGGTTTTTATTTTTTGCGCTATAAACAAAAATAGCGCGACAATTTTGAAAAAAATGCAATATTTTTTACTTTTTGCTATAATAAATATCCCCCAAAAACATATATAAAAACATTTTTTTTCCTCAGTTTAGGCCGACACGTATTCTTCTACATATTTTTGGTAAAAAAAATCGCAATAAGCGTTTATCGATTGGTTTGCGCTAAATTTATAGCGTTTACAAAATAGGGGATAGTTTTATTTTTTTTTATTTTTTTTTTACTACTAATGGCGGCGATCAGCGATTTTTTTTTTCATGACTGCGACATTATGGCGGACACTTCGGACAATTTTGACACATTTTTGGGACCATTGTCATTTTCACAGCAAAAAATGCACTGATTACTGTGAAAATGACAGTTGCAGTTTGGGAGTTAACCACAGGCGGCGCTGTAGGAGTTAGGGTTCACCTAGTGTGTGTTTACAACTGTAGGGGGGTGTGGCTGTAGGACTGACATCATCGATCCAGTCTCCCTATAAAAGGGATCACTCGATCGATACGCCGCCACAGTGAAGCACGGGGAAGGTGTGTTTACATACGGCTCTCCCTGTTCTTCAGCTCCGGAGGACCGATCGCGACGGGGAGGTTATAAACGAATAGCCGCGCCCTCGTCCCGGATCGCTCCCCGCGGGAATCCGACTGCCGCATGTAGCGGGGGGGGGGGGTCCGATCGGACCCGCGACCCACGTCTAGGCAGGGACGTACAGGTACGCCAATGTGCCTGTACGTGCCATTCTGCCGACGTAAATGTAAATGCGATGGTCGGGAAGTGGTTAAATATGAACTCCGGAATAATAAATTCGTCGGTCATGTGACTTTTTCTGGAATCTTTTACCAGATCTGTGCAGAAATCCAATGTGAGACTTCCTGTAATAAAGACCGCCCGCTGCTGCTCTCTCTCCTTGTGCAGGGGGACTGGCCTCGTCTCCGCCCCCTCCTGTAGTTTTCTCTAGTGGGTGGAGCCTGCTGGGTCCCTCCCACAGCTCTGCTCTCTCTCCTTGTACAAGGGGACTGGACTTGTCCCCGCCCCCTCCTGTCGTTTTCTGTAGTGGGTGGAGCCTGCTGGGTGTGTAACCTCAGGCCTCGGGCTCTGGTGCTGGAGGGACCCCCTATGGCACACAGAGGAATCCTATCCTGGAGGCACGGGAGGAAGTAGAGGACAGCAGGAGCCAATCGGCATGTCTGGGAGATCTCCTAAGGAATCAGTCGGGGGGGGGGGGGGTCAGTCTGGAGAGTCAGGGCCGATCCTAGGGTCACAGGCGCCTGGGTTCAGAAATATTTCTGGCGCCCCACATGGGCGTGGTCATTTTTTACTAACTCCTCCCCTTAAACTCCCCTACAAATGTTCCTATGGCAATGACTTAACCACAGAGATGCTTCCCCAGGAAGTCTTCATTCCCCCGGGATCCTTACATGATCTCTTAACAATAAACAAAATACAGGAAGAGAAGCCGAGTACTGTATTGGGACCTGGAGGGGGGGCCTCTGATGGACACAGAGAGGGCTTCTGTTAGAGAGTCTGTTGAAAAAAGCCCCAGACATACTACAGACATGATACAGGAGATGGTCAGAGACTGCAGACATGGTACAGGAGAGGGTCAGAGACTGCAGACATGATACAGGAGAGGGTCAGAGACTGCAGACATGATACAGGAGAGGGTCAGAGACTGCAGACATGATACAGGAGATGGTCAGAGACTGCAGACACAGTACAGGAGACGGTCAGAGACTGCAGACATAGTACAGGAGACGGTCAGAGACTGTAGACATAGTACAGGAGATGGTCAGAGACTGCAGACATAGTACAGGAGATGATCAGAGACTGCAGACATAGTACAGGAGACGGTCGGAGACTGCAGACATAGTACAGGAGATGGTCAGAGACTGCAGACATAGTACAGGAGACGGTTAGAGACTGCAGACATAGTACAGGAGAGGGTCAGAGACTGCAGACATAATACAGGAGATGATCAAAGACTGCAGACATGATACAGGAGAGGGTCAGAGACTGCAGACATGATACAGGAGATGGTCAGAGACTGCAGACATAGTACAGGAGACGGTCAGAGATCACAGACATAGTACAGGAGATGGTCAGAGACTGCAGACATAATACAGGAGATGATCAAAGACTGCAGACATGATACAGGAGAGGGTCAGAGACTGCAGACATGATACAGGAGATGGTCAGAGACTGCAGACATAGTACAGGAGACGGTCAGAGATCACAGACATAGTACAGGAGATGGTCAGAGACTGCAGACATGATACAGGAGATGACCAGAGACTGCAGACATGATACAGGAGATGATCAGAGACTGCAGACATAGTACAGGAGATGGTCAGAGACTGCAGACACAATACAGGAGACGGTCAGAGACTGCAGACATAATACAGGAGACGGTCAGAGACTGCAGACATAGTACAGGAGATGGTCCGAGACACATCAGTTCTGGACAGACACACACCTATGCTCAGAACACTAGTTCTGGACGGACACAAACAAGGAGAGAAGGAGGGAGCGGAGAACTCTGCCGCTTTGGTGCCCCCATCTCTGCAGGCACCTGGGTGCAAAGCACCCTGCCTAGGATCGGCCCTGTGGAGAGTCCATTCTTGCACAGGTCGGAGTCCTGCTTTAATTATCTGACACATTCCCTATAGAGATTGATGGCTCAGAACTCGTGTTGTCGGCTCAGCAGTTCTGTGGCAGTGAAGGGGTGAATGATGTGATTGGCGCAGTAATTGCGGGGACGGTTTGGCTCCTTCATTAGGACTTCTGCTGAGCAATCTGCTGCTTCCTGTACTCAGTGCATTAGTGTAAATGATTCCCCCCATCCCCCAATCTCATGATTGATGCACGGTGTAATGGATAAGTGGGCGGACACAATGATCACATCTGATGACCTCACAGGAGAGGCCGCAATTACCAACAACACGACTCTTCACTGCAAATCCCAACTCAGGGTGGAAGTTCATTGACCGCATTCTCTTCTCTTCTCTTCTTTTTTTTCTTTCTTAGAGTAGGAAATGTTCAAAAACCCATCAAATTTTTTCCCCTTGGGGAGATTTTTCTTTACTTCCTGTCTAAGAGACACAGCAGGAGGAGAGAGGAAATCTGCCCAATGTGAGGGATTCCCCTCTTAGCTGTCCCTGAAAAAAAAAGACGTCCCCGTCGGAAGGATTCTGCTGACTTCTTCCTCTTGTGAAAGTTGTAAACTTCGTTTTCCCGTCACTTTCTGTCCCAGTGACAGCGATCCACAAATACGGAGAGAAACCCCCCCCCCCCCCCCCCACTGTATCATAAACCGGGGATCGCTTGTGTACATTCCTTGTACTGGTATCCCTGTAACCCCAATACTAATGGTCCCTGCAACCCCAATACTAATGGTCCCTGCAACCCCAATACTAATGGTCCCTGCAACCCCAATACTAACCCTCCAGGCAAACCTGCTTCATCCACTGTTATATGTGCTGCAACCAACACCAACCTTCTCTGTAACCCCAATACCAACCCCTTTCTCTACCCCAAAACCAACCCTGCCATAACCCCAATGCCAACCTTCCCTGTGACCCCAACATAAATCCTCCCTGTAATCCCAATGTCAACCCTCCTGTAACACCAACTCTTCTATAAACCCAACATCAACCCTCCCTTAAACCCTCCTGCAACCCCAATGTCAACTGTCCCTGTGACCCCAACATCAACCTTCCTGTAATCCCAATGTCTACCTTCCCTGTAACCCCAACATTAGCCCTCATGTAACCCCAACACCAACCCTACTGTAAACCCAGCATCAACCCTGCCTGTAACCCCAAAGCCAGCCGTCCCTGTAACCCCAACGTCAACCTCCCTGTAATCCTAACACCATTGCCTCCGTAACCCCAAAGCCAACTCTCCCTGTAACCCTAAAGCTAACCCTCCTGTAAACCCAACATCAGCCCTCCATGAAACACCAACACTCCCTGTAAGTCAAACATCAACCCTCCTACAACCCCAATGTCAACCCTCCTTGTAACACCAACACCAATCCTCCCTGAAACCCCAACGCTAACCCTCCCTGTATCCCCAAAGGCAACCCTCCCTGCAACCTCAACCCTCCTGTATCCCCAGCACTCCCTCCCTGCAACCTCAACCCTCCTGTATCCCCAACACTCCCTCCCTGCAACCTCAACCCTCCTGTATCCCCAACACTCCCTCCCTGCAACCTCAACCCTCCTGTATCCCCAACACTCCCTCCCTGCAACCTCAACCCTCCTGTATCCCCAACACTATCCCTCCTCTAACCCCAACATCAACCCTATCTGAAACATCAATGCCAACCCTCCCTGTATTCCCAAAGCCAACCCTCCGTATAATCCCAACACTAACCCTCCCTGTAACCCCAATGCTAACCCTCCCTGTAACCCCAATGCTAACCCTCCCTGTAACCCCAACACTAATAATCCCTGTAACCCTAACACTAACCCTCCAGGCAAAACTGTCCTTAATGTATCCACTGTTATATGTGATGCAACCAACACCAACCTTCTCTGTAACCCCAAAGCCAACCCCCCTGTAACCCCAATACCAACCCTTTCCTCTACCCTAAAGCCAACCCTGCTGTAACCTCACCGTCAACCCTGCCTGTAATCCCAACATCAACCCTCCCTGTAATCCCAACATTAGCCCTCCCGTAACCCCAACACAAACTCTACTGTAAACCGCATCAACTCTCCCTGTATCCCCAAAGCCAACCCTTCCTGTAACGCTAACCCTCCTGTAACCCCAATGCTAACCCTCCTGTAACCCCAATGCTAACCCTCCCTGTAACCCCAATGCTAACCCTCCTGTAACCCCAATGCTAACCCTCCCTGTAACCCCAATGCTAACCCTCCCTGTAACCGCAACACTAACAGTCCCTGTAACCCTAACACTAGCCCTCTAGGCAAACCTGTCCCTAATTTATCTACTGCTATATGTGCTCCAACCAATGCTTACCCCAAACCCAACCCCCAGTAAACCCTAACACTAATCCTCCTGTAACCCTCCCACTGTAACTCCACCAGGAAGCTTCATGGTCCATAATTGCCTATCAGCATGCCGGGGTTTTCTACAAAGCTGAACTCTGGGCACAAAAACTTTAAAGCGGGGGTTCACCCTAAAAAAACATTTTTTTTTTCTAGCATGCCATCAAGCATACTAGCGCGATCTACGCCTTTCTTTTATTTTTTGGCGCCGTACTTACGGTTTACTGCCGTAGTGAAGTTTCAGACTCCCCGCGGGGGATGGGCGTTCCTATGCACAGGGAAGATGATTGACGGCTGGCTATGGCGCGTCACGCTGCCCGAAGATAGCCGAAATAGGACTTGCCTCTTCACGGCGCCTGCGCACTCAGCTCCGATGTCTGTGCGCAGGCGCCGTATAGCGCCGTGAAGAGGCAAGTCCTATTTCGGCTATCTTCGGGCAGCGTGACGCGCCATAGCCGGCCGTCAATCATCTTCCCTGTGCACAGGAACGCCCATTCCCCACGGGGAGTCTGAAACTTCACTACGTCAGTAAACCGTAAGTATGGCGCCAAAAAATAAAAGAAAGGCATACTGTAGCTCGCGCTAGTATGCTTGATGGCATGCTAGAAATTTGTTTTAAGGGTGAAACACCGCTTTAAATATTTTCCTCAAGTGACATCATCACTGTCAGGCGGAGACAAGACCAGTCCCCTGCACAAGGAGAGAGAGCAGAGCTGTGGGAGGGGCACAGCAAGCCCCGCCCACTACAGAAAACTACAGCAGGAGGCGGAGACAAGACCAGTCCCCCTGCACGAGGAGAGAGAGAGCAGAGCTGTGGGAGGGGCCCAGCAAGCCCCGCCCACTACAGAAAACTACAGCAGGAGGCGGAGACGAGACCAGTCCCCCTGCACAAGGAGAGAGAGCAGAGCTGTGGGAGGGGCCCAGCAAGCCCCGCCCACTACAGAAAACTACAGCAGGAGGCGGAGACGAGACCAGTCCCCCTGCACAAGGAGAGAGAGCAGAGCTGTGGGAGGGGCCCAGCAAGCCCCACCCACTACAGAAAACTACAGCAGGAGGCGGAGACAAGACCAGTCCCCCTGCACGAGGAGAGAGAGAGCAGAGCTGTGGGAGGGGCCCAGCAAGCCCCGCCCACTACAGAAAACTACAGCAGGAGGCGGAGACGAGACCAGTCCCCCTGCACAAGGAGAGAGAGCAGCAGTGAGCGGTCTTTATAACAGGAAGTCTTACACTGGATTACTGCACAGATCTGGAAAAAGTCACATGACCGATGGAATTATTATACATAAGATTTTCCTTTCACTGTAAGGCTGCATTCACACCTGAGCGACAAAACGCCCGACGCCGGACGCTTCTGCCGTTGGAGGGGAGAATTCCCATTGCTGTCTATGGAGATGGTTCACATCTCATAGACGCCGAACGCCTGTCGCCTGAAAAAAAGTCCCGGACCCTTTTTTTCAGGCGACATTGGCGTTTGCCCATTGACAGGGAAGACTTTGAAAAAAAAAAAAAAATAAATAAAAAAAAATTTAAAGTTTCACACTCGCGGCAAAATACGCCGCTACCGCAGAACGCGGCTTTCGCTCAGGTGTGAATGGAGTCTAAGGGGGATCCCCGCAGGCTCTGATGTAAGAGGGAACTCTGTTCATGTCAATGGAGAAATATAATTTTTTTACTTTTGTTTAACTTAAATATATTGCTAATAGCACTAGCTTTATGTTTATAGTTTATTAGGTAGATTCAGGTAGGGGCGCGCTAATTTGCGGCGGCGTAGCCTAGCGTGTTTACACTACGCCGCCTTAAGTAAGAGAGGCAAGTACATGATTCTCAAAGCACTTACCTCCTTACTTAGGGTGGCGTATTGTAAACGCGGCGGGCGTAAGGGCGCCTAAGTCAAATGGGTTGGAGGGGGGCGTGTTTAATGGCAATGAGGCTTGACCTCACGTTTTTGACGTTTTTTGGCTACTGCGCATGCGCCGGGCGCTTACATTTCCCAGGGCACATTGCGGCTAAGTACGCCGTACGGGCCTATTGATTTTGACAAGGACGTAAACGACGTAACTCCCGATTCGCGGACGACTTACGCAAACGACGTAAAAAATTCGAACCTCGCGGCGGGAACGGCGGCCATACTTTAACATTAGGTGGAATAACTTTAGGCCGCCTAAGGCCTTACGGAAACGGCGTAAAGCGACTGCGGCGGCCGGGCGTACGTTCGTGAATCGACGTAGAAACGAATTTACATATTCTATGCCGGCCGCAATGGAAGCGCCACCTAGCGGCCATCTCAAAAATTGCAATCTAAGATAGGAAGGCGCAAGCCGTCGTATCTTAGATAGGTTTAAGCGTATCTCTGTTTGAGCATACGCTTAAACATAAGTCGGCGCAGATTCTGAGTTAGGTCGGCTTATCTACTGATATCTACTGATAAGCCAGCCTAACTCTTTGTGAATCTACCTATACATGTTGATATTTGCACTGTTTGGCACTGAAAACTGTAATTTAGGTAATTTTTTAGCAGTGTCAGTAAAAAAATATGTGGTTCTGTCAGTAAATGTCATGGGGGGGGGGGGGGCAGTTTGCCATCTTCGCCCTGGGCACCAAATGGCCTTGTACCAGCACTGTTAACATCACACCCATTTATATACTGCGACCTGTGTGCATACTGCACTGTCACTATATTCACACTACACTGACAATATAATCAGAATAGGGGCACTGGTGAGGCTGCATTGATGGGCGCTGGTGAGGCTGCATTGATGGGCACTGGTGAGGCTGCATTTGATGGGCGCTGGTGAGGCTGCATTTGATGGGTGCTGGTGAGGCTGCATTGATGGGCACTGGTGAGGCTGCATTTGATGGTGAGGCTGCATTTGATGGGCACTGGTCAGGCTGCATTTGATGGTGAGGCTGCATTTGATGGGCGCTGGTGAGGCTGCATTTGATGGTGAGGCTGCATTTGATGGGCGCTGGTGAGGCTGCATTTGATGGGCGCTGGTGAGGCTGCATTTGATGGGCGCTGGTGAGGCTGCATTTGATGGGCGCTGGTGAGGCTGCATTTGATGGGCGCTGGTGAGGCTGCATTTGATGGGCGCTGGTGAGGCTGCATTTGATGGGCACTGGTGAGGCTGCATTTGATGGTGAGGCTGCATTTGATGGGCGCTGGTGAGGCTGCATTTGATGGTGAGGCTGCATTTGATGGTGAGGCTGCATTTGATGGGCGCTGGTGAGGCTGCATTTGATGGGCGCTGGTGAGGCTGCATTTGATGGGCGCTGGTGAGGCTGCATTTGATGGGCGCTGGTGAGGCTGCATTTGATGGGCACTGGTGAGGCTGCATTTGATGGACGCTTTAATAAAAAGGTGGGGTATACAAAGGCAGGGCACAGGGGGTGGAGTCAGGGGTGTAGCCGGGGGGGGGGGCAGCAAAATTAGGTTTTGCCTAAGGTGTCAAAAATCCTTGTACCAGCCCTGGGTGTAAATGGAGCGTAATTTGTATTCCCAATGCGCTGGATGACTATGTGCTGGATGACTATGCTGGATGCTGGATGACTATGCTGGATGACTATGCTGGATGACTATGCTGGATGACTATGTGCTGGATGACTATGCTGGATGACTATGCTGGATAGGGACTATGTGCTGGATGACTATGCTGGGTGACTATGCTGGGTGACTGTGCTGGGTGACTGTGCTGGATGACTATGCTGGGTGACTATGCTGGATAGGGACTATGTGCTGGATGACTATGCTGGGTGACTATGCTGGATGACTATGCTGGATAGGGACTATGTGCTGGATGACTATGCTGGGTGACTATGCTGGATGACTATGCTGGATAGGGACTATGTGCTGGATGACTATGCTGGGTGACTATGCTGGGTGACTGTGCTGGGTGACTGCGCTGGATGACTATGTGCTGGATGACTATGCTGGATGACTATGCTGGATGACCATGCTGGGTGACTATGTGCTGGATGCCAGGCAATGCAGATCTCATGAAGACGGGTATTCTGGGGCAGACAATATAAATTTGTTATAAAAATTCTGACCAATAACTTTCCCTTCATACTCAGATACACAGGAACTGCTGCCCCTGTACTGTTCTGCTGTGCAGTGCTGCCCTCTAGTGGGCTGATTAGTGCAGCACTGGAGGGAAGTTCTGATCCCGCACACACTTCCATTATTATCTTTGGAAATAGATTTTTATCGGAATGTTTAATGTTCTGGAAATACTCCGGATAGTAGAAGGAGCTGCATTGCGGCCCCTAGAGGCAGGGCTGGACTGGGACAGAAATTTGGCCCTGGACTTCATCCAGACTGGCCCACTTTGACAGGTCTCTCCCATGGCGGCCGGACAAATCCCGCTCCAGTGTCAGCTGCACATCATTTCTCTGGGGGGGGGGGGACTTCCTGATGGTGACAATGGTGGGCACTGCCTGGGCAACGTGTGTCGGCACGGCCCGCTTGTTCACACATAGGCGATTTAAATCGCGGTCAGAATCGCATCGATTCTACTGGCGATTCCAGAGTCAGGTTGCGTTTGCAATGCCACTATTTCTCGATGGCGCCCTAAACACGGTGCGATTTAGGCACGCATCAAATCGCTCTGCAATAGTCCACTATTGTTCCAATTACCTGGACAGACCAACATTAATGAATTATATAACGATCGTCTTCAATACTTTGTTACAAATCTTAATGGGGGTTTATTTCCTAAAGGTAAATGGGCCGTTCACGCTGCAAGGGAACTTTCTCTTTGCCCGGTGAATGTGATAGGAAAAAAAAAAAAGAATACCCAATCACACGCAAGGGGAATTTATTTTTATTTTTGCTTGCATGTGATTAAGTGATAAAATTCAGAGAGCCTCACCTCATGCTCTAGTCCATGGGGTGCTCAACCTGTGACCCTCTAGCTGTTGCAGAACTACAAGTGCCGTGAGTCATTGCAAGGCTGACAGTTACAAGCATGACTCCCAAAGGCAGAGGCCTGATGAGACTTGTAGTTCTGTAACAGTTTGAGGGCCACAGGTTGAGCAACCATGCTCTAGTCCAGGGCTCGACAAAATCCGGGCGCCCAGTCGCAACTGCGACAAGAAATTGTGACCTGGCGCCCGCGCCCGCCGGTTATTGAGGCCGTGGCTTTGCGGCCTTCTGTGATCTGGCGCCATCTTGTGGTGGCCGTTTGGCATTACAAGTAAAACAGTTCTAGCAGTTCTACTGTGTTTTTTCACAGTTTTCACTGCCATCTCCTTCCCTCTAATTAGAACCCCCAAACATTATATATATTTTTTATCCTAACACCCTAGAGAATAAGATGCCGGTCATTGCAATACTTTCTGTTACACCGTATTTGCGCAGCGGTCTTACAAGCGCACTTTTTTGGGGAAAAAATACACTTTTTTTTAATAAAAAAATAAGCCAACAGTAAAGTTAGCCCAATTTGTTGTTATATTGTGAAAGATGATGTTACACCGAGTAAATTGATACCCAACACGTCACGCTTCAAAATTTCGTCCGCTCGTGGAATCGTGACAAACCTTTACCCTTTAAAATCTCCATAGGCGACGTTTAAAAAATTCTACAGGTTGCATGTTTTGAGTAACAGAGGAGGTCTAGGGCTAGAATTATTGCTCTCGCTCTAACGATCGCGGCGATACCTCACATGTGTGGTTTCAATACCGTTTACATATGCAGGTGCTACTCACATATGCGTTCGCTTCTGCGCGTGAGCTCGGCGGGACGGGGTGCGTTTTCTGGCCCCTAACTTTTTTAGCTGGCTCCTAGATTCCAAGCAAACTTGTCAAACCCTGCTCTAGTCCATGGGTCTTCAAACTACGGCCCTCCAGTTGTTCAGGAACTACAATTCCCATCATGCCTAGTCATGACTGTGAATAGCAGTGTGTTACAATGCCTCATGGGATGTGTAGCTCTACAACAGCTGGAGGGCCGTAGTTTGAGGATCCCTGCTAGTCTAAGCTAAAGGAAAATTCCCTTGCCCAGTGAACAGCCTATTTTCCTTTAGTAAATCACCCCTCCATTGGCTGCTTTGTATATAGTGCCCATAGACGTGGTCCTATGTTGGGCTCCCTCCCTGGTGACCCCTTGCAAGGCCAACACTGCTTCTGTCTTTAGCTGCTTCTTCTTCATTGATCTTTCCCTCTTCATCCAGTGAAATAAATAGAGGTCAGGGGGACTGAAGAATAATCTACTTCATCGTTGCCTTCCACAGCTCTTGGGTTGCCCTTCGCAGTATACTTTGCGTCAGTGTTCTGTCCTGCGAAGGGATGTCCCATCGGTTTTGCAGAATTTGGTCCAATCTAGGCTGATAATACACAGTGACCCTCTACATCTCTTGAATCACTCTGCTGCTTCTGTCAGAACTCATACCATCAATAAAAATGAGACCATTGGCGGCCAGGACACTGCCTCCACCATGCTTCACAGATGTGGTGGTCTCCTTCAGGTCTCCTCTCTGGAACACAATTCATTTGTTTTCCGAGACTCTGAAAAAAACTGTAAAGATTTTCAGGTTGGTTTAGAAAGATATCCATGCATTACACCCGGAAGAAAAAAATCCCAAATGTTCAGGTTGAAGTCAAAAGTAGGACTTGAACCTATAGAAACCCCTGGAGGATACACTTGGTGGCCAGGAGACTTACCGAGTACTCTACAAGGATTGGTGGTTGAGTGTTGACAAATGTGAGCCCTTATAGGGTGGACTGCCAAAGAAATCTTCCCAACATAAAACCAAATAACGAGATGTGATTATCACCAGAAGGATTGGCTTGGAGGTTAAGCTCATGGATTATGGAGTGTTTCCTCTGTGTAGTATGGAGCTGTCCCCGGTTCGAGTCCCGGTGAGCCCTTCCTGAGATGTGCTTGTTGTTCTCTAAGGTGTGTTGAGAATGTGGCATTGTGTAGAATGTGACATAGCGTAGAAGGTGGCATTGTGTAGAATGTGGCATTGTGTAGAATGTAGAATTGTGTAAATGGATACTTTGTTGAGCGATCAAACAGAACAATGTTTTATGAAAAATCTAACAAGCCACCCAGTGTCCTTAGGTGGCTTGGTTTTATATATAATTAGTTATTTCTGATGCATGCTCAGCAACAACACAAGTTAAACGTTCCCTACAATCTAAGGACTGAAGGTGGGGACACAAGGCGACAAAGTGACTTGTCCAAGGTCACAAGGAGCCAACGTGAGGTTGAAACCCCACGTCTTCAGGAAGCCTCCCATGGCTATGCTGGCCGTCAGAGTACTTAACCTGCAAATGGCGGCCCCTTCGCTGGTGAGAGCCAACATGGGGATTCAAACCCACATCCTTCAGGAAGTCTCCCATGGCTACGCTGGCCGTCAGAGTACTTAACCTGCATGCTATGGCTGCATCACCTGGCTATGGGGTAACTTGTTCCCATCTTAAAGTTTTCATCGCCAATCAATAATGAATAAAGGTAGGATTTGAACCTATGTAAACCCCTGGAGGATGCACTTGGTGGCCAGAATACTTACCAGTACTCTACAAGGATGGGTGGGCGAGCATTGACAAATGTGAGCCCTTATAGAGTGGGCTGCCAAAGAAATCTACCCAACATAAAACCAAATAACGAGATGTGGTGATCACTGTAAAGGGTTGGCTTGGAGGTTAAGCTCATGGATTATGGAGTGTTTCCTCTGTGTAGTATAAAGCTGTCCCCGGTTCGAGTCCCGGAGAGCCCTAGCTAAAATGTGCTTGGTGTTCTCTAAGGTGTGTTGAGAAGGTGGCATTGTGTAAATGGATACTTTGTTGAGCGATCAAACAGAACAATGTTTTATGAAAAATCTAACAAGCCACCCAGCGTCCTGGTATTAGGTGGCTTGGTTTTATATATAATTAGTTATTTCTGAGCATGCTCAGCAACAACACAAGTTAAACGTTCCCTACAATCTAAGGACTGAAGGTGGGGACACAAGGCGACAAAGTGACTTGTCCAAGGTCACAACGTGAGGTTGAAACCCCACGTCTTCAGGAAGCCTCCCATGGCTACGCTGGCCGTCAGAGTACTTAACCTGCAAATGGCGGCCCCTTCGCTGGTGAGAGCCAACATGGGGATTCGAACCCACGTCCTTCAGGAAGTCTCCCATGGCTTCATTGGCTGTCAGAGTACTTAACCTGCGTGCTATGGCTGCATCACCAGGATGAGGGGTAACTTGTTCTCATCTTAAAGTTTTCATCGCCAATCAATAATGAATAAAGGTAGGATTTGAACCTATGTAAAGCCCTGGAGGATGCACTTAGTGACCAGAATACTTACCAGTACTCTACAAGGATTGGTGGGCGAGCATTGACAAATGTGAGCCCTTATAGAGTCGGCTGCCAAAGAAATCTTCCCAACATAAAACCCAATAACGAGACGTGGTGATCACCAGAAGGGTTGGCTTGGAGGTTAAGCTCATGGATCATGGAGTGTTTCCTCTGTATGGAGCCGACCCTGGTTCGAGTCCCGGTGAGCCCGTCCTGAGATGTGCTTGTAGTTCTCTAAGGTGTATAGAGGATGTGGAAATAATCTTTATTGAGAGATCAAAAAGAAGAATGTTTTATAGAAAATACATACATAATTAGCTATTTTTGAGCATGCTCAGCAACAACACAAGTGGGGACACAAGGCGACAAAGTGACTTGTCCAAGGTCACAAGGAGCCACGTCTTCAGGAAGCCTCCCATGGCTACGCTGGCCGTCAGATTTTCATTTTATAAAGATATCCAACCATTAAACTAGAAACATAATTTCAGGTTGAAGTTAAGATTTGAACCTATGTAATCCCCTGGAGGATACACTTAGTGGCCAGAAGACTTACCGAGTACTCTACAAGGATTGGTGGTTGAGTGTTAACAAATGTTATCTCTTACAGGGTGGGCTGCCAAAGAAATCTACCCAACATAAAACCCAATAACGAGATGTGGAGATCACCAGAAGGGTTGGCTTGGAGGTTAAGCTCATGGATTATGGAGTGTTTCCTCTGTGTAGTATGGAGCTGACCCCGGTTCAAGTCCCGGTGAGCCCTTCCTGAGGTGTGCTTGTAGTTCTCTAGGTGTGTAGAGGATGCGGCATGGTGGAAATGATTCTTGGTTGAGCGATCAAAAAGAAGAATGTTTTATAGCAGAATACAACAAGCCACCCTTCCTTGGGTAGCTTGGTTTATATATAATATATGTAGCATTAGTTATTTCTGAGCATGCTCAGCAACAACACAAGTTATACGTTCCCTACAATCTAAGGACTGAAGGTGGGGACACAAGGCGACAAAGTGACTTGTCCAAGGTCACAAGGAGCCAACGTGAGGTTAAAACCCCACGTCTTCAGGAAGTCTCCCATGGCTACGCTGGCCGTCAGAGTACTTAACCTGCAAATGGCGGCCCCTTCGCTGGTGAGAGCCAACATGGGGATTCGAACCCACGTCCTTCAGGAAGTCTCCCATGGCTATGCTGGCCGTCAGAGTACTTAACCTGCAAATGGCGGCCCCTTCGCTGGTGAGAGCCAACATGGGGATTCGAACCCACGTCCTTCAGGAAGTCTCCCATGGCTTCATTGGCTGTCAGAGTACTTAACCTGCATGCTATGGCTGCATCACCTGGCCATGGGGTAACTGGTTCCCATCTTAAAGTTTTCATTGCTAAAGCGGACTTTGGAACACAAGGCAACAAAGTGGCTTGTTCAAAGAACCAACAAACCCCACATCTCCAGAAAGTCTCCCATGGCCATTGTTACCTGTCAAAATACTTAACCTGCGGAGGCCCTTTTGGTGGTGAAACCCAAAATGGAGATTTGAACCTACAACTTCAGGAGGTCACTCATGGTTGGTAATATACCAAACCTCCATGCTATGGCTCCATCTCCAATCAATAGATCAACTTGATCCCATCCTTAAAGTTGCCATTGCCAAAGAGACTGATGAGAAAACTCATAAATCAGACCATGTAGGTGTACGGTCTTTGTTCCTTATGGAACAATGCTCAGAGAGAGTTGAGGACTCGTTGAAAGAGGATTCGAACCCACGTCTCCAGGCAGTCTTCCATGGCTACGCTGGCCGGCAGAGTACTTAACCTGCATGCTATGGCTGCACCGCCTGGAGTTGGGGTAAATTGTTCTCAATTTAAAGCTTCCACTACCAAAGTGAATATTGAGAAAACTCATAGAATAGCCCACACAGGTGTACGCTGTTTGTTCCAATGGGTTGGTGGTTTAGGTCCATGGTTGTCTCTCTGGAACAATGCTCAAAGGGAGTTAAGGACTGAACTTTGGGACACAAGGCAACAAAGTGGCTTGTTCAAGGAGCAAAGGTACAGTTTATACCCCACATCTCCAGGACGTCTCTGTTGGATATGGCTAGCTGTTATAGTACTTCACTTCCAGAGACCCCTTTGGTGGTGAAAGCCAAGATTCAGATTTGAACCTACAACTTCAGGAGGTCACCCATGGTTAGCAGAGCACCTATCCTGCATGCTATGGCTCCATCACCGATCAATAGATCAAGGAGACAACCTTCGCTGGTGGGAGCCAACATGGGTATTCAAACCCACATTGTTCAGGAAGTCTCCCATGGCTACTTAACCTGCATGCTATGGCTGCATCACCTGGCTATGGGGTAACTTGATTCCATCCTAAAGTTTTCGTTGCTAAAGCAGATAATGAGAAAACTCAGACACCTCAAGACAGGGTACAGTGGTTTTTCCTATGGGTTGGTGACTTATGGTACAATGCTCAGAGGGAGTTAAGGACTTGTTCAAGGAGCCACCTAGAGTTGGGGTAATTTGTTCTCATCTTAAAGCTTCCACTGCCAAAGTGAATATTGAGAAAACTCATAGAATAGCCCACACAGGTGTACGCTGTTTGTTCCAATAGGTTGGTGATTTAGGTCCATGCTGACACTGACATTACCAGTGACACTAATACAGAGATCAGTGATAATACTATGCACTGTCACTGTACTAATGACACCGGCTGAGAAGGGGTTAACATCTAGGGGGCGATCAAAGGGTTAACTGTGTCTGCGTGCTGCTTTTACTAAGAGATGTGTCAGTTTTTTGTGTCAGTGGAGGAGTTTGGGGACGGCCCCTCCCTGTTCCAACATGACTGCCCACCAGTGCACAAAGCAAGGTCCATAAAGATATGGATGAGCGAGTTTGGGGTGGAGGAACTTGACTGGCCTGCACAGAGTCCTGACCTCAACCCCATAGAACACCTTAGAGTGGAGACTGCGAGCCAAGCCTTCTCGCCCAACATCAGTGCCTGACGTCACACATGCTCTTCTGGAAGAATGGTCAAACATTCCCATAGACACCCTCCTAAACCTTGTGGGCGGCCTTCCCAGAAGAGTTGAAGCTGTTATAGCTTCAAAGGGCGGAGCCAACTCAATATTGAACCCTCCGGACTAAGACTTGGGGATGCCATTGAAGTTCATGTGCGTGTGAAGGCTGGCGTCCCAAAACTTTTGACAATATAATGTATATACACACACACTGTATATTCAAGGTATACATTCTAACATTACTAGGACATTACGAGCATAATCCGTTCCAGGAGATTTCCCGTATTCCAAAGTAATCGCATATCAAAGCGAGTTTTCCCATTGAAGTCAAAGGAAACAAAAATAATTTGTTCCGCATTAACTTCAAATGGCATGCAATACCGCACACGGCAAGAGATGAGGGGGGGCGCCGGAGAGCCTCGGAAACACACGGAAAGGCCTGAGGACAGCTTGGCTGACCTCAGAAACCCTCGGAAAAACACCTGGGAACGGAGTATTTCCGAACGGCTCCGGCGTCCCTGCACCTCAGGCCAAATGCTGTTCTGCAGGCTCTATTGAATTGAATTTTTTTTCTTATATGCTTGTTTTGAGTCAAAACGGGAGGTTGTCATTCCGGACGAGCCCCCCAAAAACAAAAAAAACGGGAGGTTGTCATCCCGGACGAGCCCCCCCAAAAACAAAAAAAACGGGAGGTTGTCATCCCGGACGAGCCCCCCAAAAACAAAAAAAACGGGAGGTTGTCATCCCGGACGAGCCCCCCCAAAAACAAAAAAAACGGGAGGTTGTCATCCTGGACGAGCCCCCCCAAAAACAAAAAAACGGGAGGTTGTCATCCCGGACGAGCCCCCCCAAAAACAAAAAAACGGGAGGTTGTCATTCCGGACGAGCCCCCCAAAAACAAAAAAAACGGGAGGTTGTCATCCCGGACGAGCCCCCCCAAAAACAAAAAAACGGGAGGTTGTCATCCCGGACGAGCCCCCCCCCCAAAAAAACGGGAGGTTGTCATCCCAGACGAGCCCCCCCCAAAAACAATAAAACGGGAGGTTGTCATCTTGGATGAGCCCCCCCAAAAACAAAAAAAAAAACGGGAGGTTGTCATCCCGGACGAGCCCCCCGCCAAAAAGCAAAACAAACAGGAGGCTGTCATCCCGGACGAGCCCCCCCATAAACGGGAGGCTGTCATCCCGGACGAGCCCCCCCCCAAAAAAAATTAAAAATGGGAGGTTGTCATCCCGGACGAGCCCCCCCAAAAAAACGTGAGGTTATTGAAACTGTGGACTGTTCCCGGATAGCTGAACTCTTGCGGATACCACCAGATTGAGAAGTGGGACGATCCCTTCATTTTGATCCTGCTGCATTCCTTTACCGGTCCTGAAAGTAAATACTAAATTCTATTACTCTATTATTTTGTATAACTAATAAAAACAATTGGAAACAGAAATATTCTCTCCCGCGCTCCGGCGTACAGCTGACTACATTCCCGACGTTTCTATTTGGGATGTTCCATAATCTGAACCCTGATTGGTGGTAATAGGAGGAAATGTAAAGATCTACAACAACCGGAGATGTACAGAATCCGATCGTCGCGGAGCGCGGCGGAGGGGCAGGGCAGGGCAGAAGGACACGGCGTCCATTGTGCTCGGCTCGATGACATTCCTGACATTAAATTGACGCCGTTTTCCATGAAGAAGATGTTGGTGGGATGAATTATATTTTCTGTAAATATTTAGGAAACCGCGACATATCAAAGCCCCCTCACCAAATCCTGTACACAGTCAGCGGTCCTCCGCTGAGCGATCGATCTTAGATGCAGGTGTGTCACAGTGGCATTCAGTCCTTGAGCTGTTGCAGGGTGTCCTTCTTTAGCATGAACAATCTGTTCCTCTGGACTGGAGCTGCATGAACAGTCTGTTCCTCTGGGCTGTAGTTGCATGAACAGTCTGTTCCTCTGGGCTGTAGTTGCAGGCTGTGTGCCCCTTGGTAGGCTGCGATTCCACACACACACACACACACACAGAGTGCAGGAGATGCTCTCCTGATGGGGTGCAGGCAAAAAGAGGCTCTGGCCTAGTTCCTCTGGGTTTTTATCTCCTCCCAGTCCTTT
Source organism: Rana temporaria (assembly GCF_905171775.1). NCBI lineage: Eukaryota > Metazoa > Chordata > Amphibia > Anura > Ranidae > Rana > Rana temporaria. Next base: position 1,599,143 of record NC_053501.1, on the reverse strand, counting down.
GCTGCTGTCTGTTGATTGGCTCAGGCTCTTCCAATAGGGAGTTTATAAACAAGCAGTTCTGAGAGTCTGTGTGTAAAGAGAGAAGGGGGGGGGGGTCCCTTAAAAAGTGGGAGGCACTTATACAAACTGTTGGAATTCCTGTGTTCACCTGATTTGGATGTAAATTCCCTCAAATTAAAGCTGAAAGTCTGCAGGTAAAGCACGTCGTGTTCCTTTTATTTGTGGTGTATAGAGACAAAAAGATTAGAATTGTGTCCATGTCCCAATATTTATGGACCTGACTGTATACTGTTGTTCATGTCATCATCCTTATCCTCTTCCTCATCATTCTCCTTCTCCTCATCCTCCTCCGTTTTTTCCCTTCTCCTCTTCCTCATCCTCGTCCTTCTTCTACTCCTCCTTGTCCTTCTTCTTCTTCTCCTCCTCCTCCTTTTTTTCCCTTCTCCTCTTCCTTCTTCTTCTACCCCTCGTCCTTCTCATCCTACTCCTCGTCCTTCTTATACTCCTCGTCCTTCTTCTTCTACCCCTCGTCCTTCTTCTTCTACTCCTCGTCCTTCTTCTTCTTCTACTCCTCGTCCTTCTTCTTCTTCTTCTACTCCTCGTCCTTCTTCTACTCCTCGTCCTTCTTCTACTCCTCGTCCTTCTTCTACTCCTCGTCCTTCTTCTTCTTCTACTCCTCGTCCTTCTTCTTCTTCTACTCCTCGTCCTTCTTCTTCTTCTACTCCTCGTCCTTCTTCTCATTCTACTCCTCGTCCTTCTTCTCATTCTACTCCTCGTCCTTCTCATTCTACTCCTCGTCCTTCTTCTCATTCTACTCCTCGTCCTTCTTCTCATTCTACTCCTCGTCCTTCTCATTCTACTCCTCGTCCTTCTCATTCTACTCCTCGTCCTTCTCATTCTACTCCTCGTCCTTCTTCTTCTTCTACCCCTCGTCCTTCTTTTTCTACCCCTCGTCCTTCTTCTTCTACTCCTCGTCCTTCTTCTTCTACTCCTCGTCCTTCTTCTTCTACTCCTCGTCCTTCTTCTTCTACTCCTCGTCCTTCTTCTTCTTCTACTCCTCGTCCTTCTTCTTCTTCTACTCCTCGTCCTTCTTCTCATTCTACTCCTCGTCCTTCTTCTCATTCTACTCCTCGTCCTTCTTCTCATTCTACTCCTCGTCCTTCTTCTTCTTCTACTCCTCGTCCTTCTTCTTCTTCTACTCCTCGTCCTTCTTCTTCTTCTACTCCTCGTCCTTCTTCTTCTTCTTCTTCTATTCCTCCTCCTCCTCCTCCTCCTCCTCGTCTTCCTTTTCCTCCTCATCATCATCATCACTCTTTGTCTCGCTGCTACTCCCCCTGCATAAAAAGTAAAGAGTCAGCCCAGCACATAGTCCTCCTGGACATGACATAACATTTGGGGGGCGATGTATAAAATACTCGTTGGGTGAATGTCAGAAGTATTGGTGCAAACCGAAGGAAAATGTGGCCATCATTTTGTAGAAGATTATTTTATCGTCAAATTTAGTGTCCAAAATGTTGTCAATTTTCTGAAATACCTCTGTGAGAAAACTATACTGCATTTTAGCCACTAGATGGGGGTGGTGAGGCAAGAATTATTATTTTCCAAACATGTGACTTTCCGGAAGATTATCACCGGCTCCATCTAGTGGCCAAAATGCAGTGTAGTTTTCTCACCGACGTATTTCAGAAAACTTTACCACATTTTGCCCACTAGATGGAGCCGACAATACAAGAAATAATTCTTCTACAAAAATTACAGCGACATGTTTCTGACATTCATAAAATGACACACCCCCTGCCACGCCCCCCTTCAAGGAGAATTATGAGGGGTTCCCACCATCCCTGTGCTGAGTTCCCGGGTCTGTACACCCGCTGTGCCCATTATGAGGGGTTCCCACCATCCCTGTGCTGAGTTCCCGGGTCTGTACACCCGCTGTGCCCATTATGAGGGGTTCCCACCATCCCTGTGCTGTGCTGAGTTCCCGGGTCTGTACACCCGCTGTGCCCATTATGAGGGGTTCCCACCATCCCTGTGCTGAGTTCCCGGGTCTGTACACCCGCTGTGCCCATTATGAGGGGTTCCCACCATCCCTGTGCTGTGCTGAGTTCCCGGGTCTGTACACCCGCTGTGCCCCATTATGAGGGGTTCCCACCATCCCTGTGCCGAGTTCCTGGGTCTGTACACCCGCTGTGCCCCATTATTAGGGGTTCCCACCATCCCTGTGCTGAGTTCCCGGGTCTGTACACCCGCTGTGCCCCATTATGAGGGGTTCCCACCATCCCTGTGCTGAGTTCCTGGGTCTGTACACCCGCTGTGCCCCATTATGAGGGGTTCCCACCATCCCTGTGCCGAGTTCCTGGGTCTGTACACCCGCTGTGCCCATTATGAGGGGTTCCCACCATCCCTGTGCTGAGTTCCCGGGTCTGTACACCCGCTGTGCCCCATTATGAGGGGTTCCCACCATCCCTGTGCTGAGTTCCTGGGTCTGTACACCCGCTGTGCCCCATTATGAGGGGTTCCCACCATCCCTGTGCTGAGTTCCCGGGTCTGTACACCCGCTGTGCCCATTATGAGGGGTTCCCACCATCCCTGTGCTGAGTTCCCGGGTCTGTACACCCGCTGTGCCCCATTATGAGGGGTTCCCACCATCCCTGTGCTGAGTTCCCGGGTCTCTACACCCGCTGTGCCCCATTATGAGGAGTTCCCACCATCCCTGTGCTGAGTTCCCGGGTCTGTACACCCGCTGTGCCCATTATGAGGAGTTCCCACCATCCCTGTGCTGAGTTCCCGGGTCTGTACACCCGCTGTGCCCATTATGAGGGGTTCGCACCATCCCTGTGCCGAGTTCCCGGGTCTGTACACCCGCTGTGCCCATTATGAGGGGTTCCCACCATCCCTGTGCTGAGTTCCCGGGTCTGTACCCCCCGCTGTGCCCATTATGAGGGGTTCCCACCATCCCTGTGCTGAGTTCCCGGGTCTGTACACCCGCTGTGCCCCATTATGAGGAGTTCCCACCATCCCTGTGCTGAGTTCCCGGGTCTGTACACCCGCTGTGCCCATGAGGGGTTCCCACCATCCCTGTGCTGAGTTCCCGGGTCTGTACACCCACTGTGCCCATTATGAGAGGTTCCCACCATCCCTGTGCTGAGTTCCCCGGTCTGTACATCCGCTGTGCCCATTATGAGGAGTTCCCACCATCCCTGTGCTGAGTTCCCGGGTCTGTACACCCGCTGTGCCCATTATGAGGGGTTAATTTTGTTTATTGAAAAAATCTTACAAACAACAACTTATATCCAATAAAACCATAATAAATAAAACATATTTACAAAACAATTGAATATGACTATACAAAACAGAAACAAACACAAGAACATAAGAAACGGTGCAAACCAAATTGCGCACAACATAATCCCTACGGGAGAGCCAGACTAAAGAGCATCACCATGCATGTCACCTTTTATATAAAGTGAGTGGGAACTGCCATTAAGGTGGCTGAGGCTGTTTCTCAGCCTGGCTACTCCCTCTCCCTGGAGAACCAGCGCGCTTCGTTGCACCCTGGCACTCTTCATCCATAGAGGATGCAGAACTGAACGAGTCCCATTCATAGTCATCCTCAGACAGTACCGTAAATTTATTCGCCAAAGGCAAAACCTCAGGACTTAAGGTAACTGTACCTCCTTTTTTCCCCTTCTTTTTGCCTCTCCTCCTTTTATCCTCCAACCACTCCATATCATCCTTGGACAACCCGGAGTCAGCAGCCTCCCCACACCCTTCACCCCCCTCCCCCCCATACTCCCTTCCCTTATCTACCCCCAGGCCAGCCTCTTCACCATCCTCCCCACTCCTCTGCACCCCACGATCCTTAACAGGAACCCTGCAGCATCGAGGGAGGGGGACTGGCACCGCACCTGATGCACCAGCACCTCTTGCTGCCTCTGCAATTTTAGAAGACACAGAAGGATTGGACACATTCTCTGCAACTGACACCTTACCTACAGACTGGGAAGACACTGACACATTGGGAATTGGCACAGTCTGGGGCACCACGGACACATTGGGAATTGGCACAGTCTGGGGCACCACGGACACATTGGGAATTGGCACAGTCTGGGGCACCACGGACACATTGGGAATTGGCACAGACTCAGATGGACTCACAGGCCCTCCAGCTGTTGAGCTCCGAGCATCCTCCATGTCCAGGCGGAAGAATTCCCTCATGAGCTCAGGCTTATTGTGCATTGCCTCAGGACACTGGCTATAAGGATGCCCCACCGCATTGCACAGATTGCACCTTATGAGGTTACAATCCTTAGCCAGATGTCCTATACCCTGGCACAGAGAGCACTTCATCACTGGACAGGAGGACGCAAGGTGACTCTTGTCTCCACATTTATTGCAGAGCTTTGGCTGGCCTGGATAGAAGATGGTCAGCCTGTCCCTCCCCAGGAAAGCTGAGGATGGCAGATGTTGGACGACATTATCAATGACTTTTAGTTTTAACTGAGCAGACCATCCCCCCGTCCATATTCCCCGATCATCCAGAATCTTCTTTAGGGGGCCCAGGACGTCTCCATACCTCCTCAGCCATATACATAGATCCCCCGGTGGTATGGACTCATTGCGGACCAGAATCGTGACCACTTTAATGAGTGGCTGGCGGGAGACAAGTTTGGGCATGAGCCCCTTCCAGTCCGGCAGGCCCCTACACACGTTCATATTTCTCCCAAAAAATGTCCAAAGACTCCGGGCGGAGAAAGGACAAATCATACTCATAGGAACCTGCCGGACTGATCAGGGCGAAGATATCTGCGGGCGTGAACCCCATCTGTAGAATCTTATCCACCACCGCCCTCCTATGTGGGGGGATTCCACCGCCTTCCCACCTCAGCTGCACAACATTCCTCCTTTTAAACAGGGAGGAAGACAACCCATTCCCATGCTCCTTCCCTGCTTGTTCCCCCTTCCCAGATCCTGCAGCAGCAACACCAGCATAGGATTTCCTTCCACCCCCAGCATTTGCAGTCCTGTCCTTAGACACAGTCACACCTGCCGGCAAAGCGTCTGATTCAGCTGGGATTGTATTAGCAGAGGCAGGACCCACCCCCTCCCCCCGCTCTGTACACACAGCTCCAGTCCTGTCCAATGCAGACTTCTGGGGAGTTGTGGCACTACTGCACCCAGCATCTCCTCCATCATTCGCAGGTACAGCCGCTGTGCCTGGTCCAGGCAAAGTCACTGTATTGTCCATGGACCTCTCCGCAGACTGGCAGTTATCAGGTGTATGCTGTACATTGTCCATGGGCTGACTGCCTGCAGCACTACAACCCTCAGCAAGCTTATTGTCATTAATAAAGTTCCCACCACCATCCTGCACACACACTGTACCTGCTTGCTGGGTTGTCACCTGTGCGATTTTATGGCTGGGATCAGAGCTTCCCTCAGCTGCTGCAGACTCCATGGTGGATCTTGCTCTCTCCACAGGATTGGAAACGGCGTCCATCTTGACATCACCATCCGGGGAAGCCGCACCTGGAGGGGATTCCAACTTGGTTATGAAATCCAGCATGGCAGGACCTTCACCCTCCTGAGATGTGCCACATTGCTGGGGTGTGAAGGGGGCAGAGGGCTCAGCGAATGTCAGAGGTGCCTGTACCTGCATCTCCTCGCTGGCTTCCCCATCCTCCATGCATGAAGCGGCTCCTCTTCTCATGCGATTAAATCGCTCCTCATTCTTATATATTTTTTTAAATATTCCGCTCTTCTCCTTCACAGAATACAGCAAATCCTTCTGTTTCCTCACAGCTTGTTCCAGGTCCTTCAGCTCAGGCCTCAGAGCCGGTCTTTTCTTACTGTATACTTTAGCACAGATCTGTTTTTTCTTCCTGAACTCGGCCATCAAAACCATCAATTTCTCCTCCTCCTTCTCAATCCGCTTCAACTTACTGACAGTCCTCTGTCTGAAGGCTGACAGGGTCTCATCTTTCCTTTGGGTAGGCCCAGAATCTTCCACAGGCCTATCCAGGGGGGCCCCGCCCGGCTCTTCCCCAGGATCCAGCATCCCTCCTGGGGGAAGAGAAGCCACTCTAGCCCCTGGTCTCTGGAGCACAGGAGCAAAGGAATTAGCAACCACACCCTTCACTGACAAGGAGTGGAATGGCAGTTTCCCGCCATCCCTGTGCTGAGTTCCCAGGTCTGTACACCCGCTGTGCCCCATTATGAGGGGTTCCCACCATCCCTGTGCTGAGTTCCCGGGTCTGTACCCCCCGCTGTGTCCCATTATGAGGGGTTCCCACCATCCCTGTGCTGAGTTCCCGGGTCTGTACACCCGCTGTGCCCCATTATGAGGAGTTCCCACCATCCCTGTGCTGAGTTCCCGGGTCTGTACACCCGCTGTGCCCCATTATGAGGAGTTCCCACCATCCCTGTGCTGAGTTCCCGGGTCTGTACCCCCCGCTGTACCCATTATGAGGGGTTCCCACCATCCCTGTGCTGAGTTCCCCGGTCTGTACCCCCCGCTGTGCCCATTATGAGAGGTTCCCACCATCCCTGTGCTGAGTTCCCCGGTCTGTACACCCGCTGTGCCCCATTATGAGGGGTTCCCACCATCCCTGTGCTGAGTTCCCGGGTCTGTACCCCCGCTGTGCCCCATTATGAGGGGTTCCCACCATCCCTGTGCTGAGTTCCCGGGTCTGTACACCCGCTGTGTCCATTATGAGGGGTTCCCACCATCCCTGTGCTGAGTTCCCGGGTCTGTACCCCCGCTGTGCCCCATTATGAGGGGTTCCCACCATCCCTGTGCTGAGTTCCCGGGTCTGTACACCCGCTGTGCCCCATTATGAGGGGTTCCCACCATCCCTGTGCTGAGTTCCCGGGTCTGTACACCCGCTGTGCCCATTATGAGGAGTTCCCACCATCCCTGTGCTGAGTTCCCCGGTCTGTACCCCCCGCTGTGCCCATTATGAGAGGTTCCCACCATTCCTGTGCTGAGTTCCCCGGTCTGTACATCCGCTGTGCCCATTATGAGGAGTTCCCACCATCCCTGTGCTGAGTTACCGGGTCTGTACACCCGCTGTGCCCCATTATGAGGGGTTCCCACCATCCCTGTGCTGAGTTCCCGGGTCTGTACACCCGCTGTGTCCCATTATGAGGGGTTCCCACCATCCCTGTGCTGAGTTCCCGGGTCTGTACACCCGCTGTGCCCCATTATGAGGAGTTCCCACCATCCCTGTGCTGAGTTCCCGGGTCTGTACACCCGCTGTGCCCCATTATGAGGAGTTCCCACCATCCCTGTGCTGAGTTCCCGGGTCTGTACACCCGCTGTGCCCATTATGAGGAGTTCCCACCATCCCTGTGCTGAGTTCCCGGGTCTGTACACCCGCTGTGCCCCATTATGAGGGGTTCCCACCATCCCAGTGCTGAGTTCCCCGGTCTGTACACCCGCTGTGCCCATTATGAGGGGTTCCCACCATCCCTGTGCCGAGTTCCCCGGTCTGTACCCCCCGCTGTGCCCATTATGAGAGGTTCCCACCATCCCTGTGCTGAGTTCCCAGGTCTGTACACCCGCTGTGCCCCATTATGAGGGGTTCCCACCATCCCTGTGCTGAGTTCCCGGGTCTGTACCCCCCGCTGTGTCCCATTATGAGGGGTTCCCACCATCCCTGTGCTGAGTTCCCGGGTCTGTACACCCGCTGTGCCCCATTATGAGGAGTTCCCACCATCCCTGTGCTGAGTTCCCGGGTCTGTACACCCGCTGTGCCCCATTATGAGGAGTTCCCACCATCCCTGTGCTGAGTTCCCGGGTCTGTACACCCGCTGTGCCCATTATGAGGAGTTCCCACCATCCCTGTGCTGAGTTCCCCGGTCTGTACACCCGCTGTGCCCATTATGAGGGGTTCCCACCATCCCTGTGCCGAGTTCCCCGGTCTGTACCCCCCGCTGTGCCCCATTATGAGGAGTTCCCACCATCCCTGTGCTGAGTTCCCCGGTCTGTACACCCGCTGTGCCCCATTATGAGGGGTTCCCACCATCCCTGTGCTGAGTTCCCGGGTCTGTACCCCCGCTGTGCCCATTATGAGGAGTTCCCACCATCCCTGTGCTGAGTTCCCGGGTCTGTACACCCGCTGTGCCCCATTATGAGGGGTTCCCACCATCCCAGTGCTGAGTTCCCCGGTCTGTACACCCGCTGTGCCCATTATGAGGGGTTCCCACCATCCCTGTGCCGAGTTCCCGGGTCTGTACACCCGCTGTGCCCATTATGAGAGGTTCCCACCATCCCTGTGCTGAGTTCCCCGGTCTGTACACCCGCTGTGCCCATTATGAGGGGTTCCCACCATCCCTGTGCTGAGTTCCCGGGTCTGTACACCCGCTGTGCCCCATTATGAGGGGTTCCCACCATCCCTGTGCTGAGTTCCCGGGTCTGTACCCCCGCTGTGCCCCATTATGAGGGGTTCCCACCATCCCTGTGCTGAGTTCCCGGGTCTGTACACCCGCTGTGCCCCATTATGAGGGGTTCCCACCATCCCTGTGCTGAGTTCCCAGGTCTGTACACCCGCTGTGCCCCATTATGAGGGGTTCCCACCATCCCTGTGCTGAGTTCCCGGGTCTGTACACCCGCTGTGCCCCATTATGAGGAGTTCCCACCATCCCTGTGCTGAGTTCCCGGGTCTGTACACCCGCTGTGCCCATTACGAGGGGTTCCCACCATCCCTGTGCTGAGTTCCTGGGTCTGTACACCCGCTGTGCCCATTATGAGGGGTTCCCACCATCCCTGTGCTGAGTCCCCGGGTCTGTACACCCGCTGTGCCCATTATGAGGGGTTCCCTCCATCCCTGTGCTGAGTTCCCGGGTCTGTACCCCCGCTGTGCCCATTATGAGGGGTTCCCTCCATCCCTGTGCTGAGTTCCCGGGTCTGTACACCCGCTGTGCCCATTATGAGGGGTTCCCACCATCCCTGTGCTGAGTTCCCGGGTCTGTACACCCGCTGTGCCCATTATGAGGGGTTCCCACCATCCCTGTGCTGAGTTCCCGGGTCTGTACACCCGCTGTGCCCCATTATGAGGGGTTCCCACCATCCCTGTGCTGAGTTCCCGGGTCTGTACCCCCGCTGTGCCCCATTATGAGGGGTTCCCACCATCCCTGTGCTGAGTTCCCGGGTCTGTACACCCGCTGTGCCCCATTATGAGGGGTTCCCACCATCCCTGTGCTGAGTTCCCAGGTCTGTACACCCGCTGTGCCCCATTATGAGGGGTTCCCACCATCCCTGTGCTGAGTTCCCGGGTCTGTACACCCGCTGTGCCCCATTATGAGGAGTTCCCACCATCCCTGTGCTGAGTTCCCGGGTCTGTACACCCGCTGTGCCCATTACGAGGGGTTCCCACCATCCCTGTGCTGAGTTCCTGGGTCTGTACACCCGCTGTGCCCATTATGAGGGGTTCCCACCATCCCTGTGCTGAGTCCCCGGGTCTGTACACCCGCTGTGCCCATTATGAGGGGTTCCCTCCATCCCTGTGCTGAGTTCCCGGGTCTGTACCCCCGCTGTGCCCATTATGAGGGGTTCCCTCCATCCCTGTGCTGAGTTCCCGGGTCTGTACACCCGCTGTGCCCATTATGAGGGGTTCCCACCATCCCTGTGCTGAGTTCCCGGGTCTGTACACCCGCTGTGCCCATTATGAGGGGTTAATTTTGTTTATTGAAAAAATCTTACAAACAACAACTTATATCCAATAAAACCATAATAAATAAAACATATTTACAAAACAATTGAATATGACTATACAAAACAGAAACAAACACAAGAACATAATAAACGGTGCAAACCAAATTGCGCACAACATAATCCCTACGGGAGAGCCAGACTAAAGAGCATCACCATGCATGTCACCTTTTATATAAAGTGAGTGGGAACTGCCATTAAGGTGGCTGAGGCTGTTTCCCAGCCTGGCTACTCCCTCTCCCTGGAGAACCAGCGCGCTTCGTTGCACCCTGGCACTCTTCATCCATAGAGGATGCAGAACTGAACGAGTCCCATTCATAGTCATCCTCAGACAGTACCGTAAATTTATTCGCCAAAGGCAAAACCTCAGGACTTAAGGTAACTGTACCTCCTTTTTTCCCCTTCTTTTTGCCTCTCCTCCTTTTATCCTCCAACCACTCCATATCATCCTTGGACAACCCGGAGTCAGCAGCCTCCCCACACCCTTCACCCCCCCCCCCCCCATACTCCCTTCCCTTATCTACCCCCAGGCCAGCCTCTTCACCATCCTCCCCACTCCTCTGCACCCCACGATCCTTAACAGGAACCCTGCAGCATCGAGGGAGGGGGACTGGCACCGCACCTGATGCACCAGCACCTCTTGCTGCCTCTGCAATTTTAGAAGACACAGAAGGATTGGACACATTCTCTGCAACTGACACCTTACCTACAGACTGGGGAGACACGGACACATTGGGAATTGGCACAGTCTGGGGCACCACGGACACATTGGGAATTGGCACAGTCTGGGGCACCACGGACACATTGGGAATTGGCACAGACTCAGATGGACTCACAGGCCCTCCAGCTGTTGAGCTCCGAGCATCCTCCATGTCCAGGCGGAAGAACTCCCTCATGAGCTCAGGCTTATTGTGCATTGCCTCAGGACACTGACTGTAAGGATGTCCCACCGCATTGCACAGATTGCACCTTATGAGGTTACAATCCTTAGCCAGATGTCCTATACCCTGGCACAGAGAGCACTTCATCACTGGACAGGAGGACGCAAGGTGACTCTTGTCTCCACATTTATTGCAGAGCTTTGGCTGGCCCGGATAGAAGATGGTCAGCCTGTCCCTCCCCAGGAAAGCTGAGGATGGCAGATGTTGGACGACATTATCAACGATCTTTAGTTTTAACTGAGCAGACCATCCCCCCGTCCATCCAGAATCTTCTTTAGGGGGCCCAGGACGTCTCCATACCTCCTCAGCCATATACATAGATCCCCCGGTGGTATGGACTCATTACGGACCAGAATCGTGACCACTTTAATGAGGGGCTGGCGGGAGACAAGTTTGGGCATGAGCCCCTTCCAGTCCGGCAGGCCCCTACACACGTGTTCATATTTCTCCCAAAATATGTCCAAAGACTCCGGACGGAGAAAGGACAAATCATACTCATAGGAACCTGCCGGACTGATCAGGGCGAAGATATCTGCGGGCGTGAACCCCATCTGTAGAATCTTATCCACCACCGCCCTCCTATGTGGGGGGATTCCACCGCCTTCCCACCTCAGCTGCACAACATTCCTCCTTTTAAACAGGGAGGAAGATAACCCATTCCCATGCTCCTTCCCAGATCCTGCAGCAGCAACACCAGCATAGGATTTCCTTCCACCCCCAGTACTTGCAGTCCTGTCCTTAGACACAGTCACACCTGCCGGCAAAGCGTCTGATTTAGCTGGGATTGTATTAGCAGAGGCAGGACCCACCCCCTCCCCCCGCTCTGTACACACAGCTCCAGTCCTGTCCAATGCAGACTTCTGCAGAGTTGTGGCACTACTGCACCCAGCATCTCCTCCATCATTCGCAGGTACAGCCGCTGTGCCTGGTCCAGGCAAAGTCACTGTATTGTCCATGGACCTCTCCGCAGACTGGCAGTTATCAGGTGTATGCTGTACATTGTCCATGGGCTGACTGCCTGCAGCACTACAACTCTCAGCAAGTTTATTGTCAATAATAAAGTTCCCACCACCATCCTGCACACACACTGTACCTGCTTGCTGGGTTGTCACCTGTGCGATTTTATGGCTGGGATCAGAGCTTCCCTCAGCTGCTGCAGACTCCATGGTGGATCTTGCTCTCTCCACAGGATTGGAAACGGCGTCCATCTTGACATCACCATCCGGGGAAGCCGCATCTGGAGGGGATTCCAACTTGGTTATGAAATCCAGCATGGCAGGACCTTCACCCTCCTGAGACATTCCACATTGCTGGGGTGTGAAGGGGGCAGAGGGCTCAGCGAATGTCAGAGGTGCCTGCACCTCCTCGCTGGCTTCCCCATCCTCCATGCATGAAGCGGCTCCACTTCTCATGCGATTAAATCGCTCCTCATTCTTATATATTTTTTTAAATATTCCGCTCTTCTCCTTCAGAGAATACAGCAAATCCTTCTGTTTCCTCACAGCTTGTTCCAGGTCCTTCAGCTCAGGCCTCAGAGCCGGTCTTTTCTTACTGTATACTTTAGCACAGATCTGTTTTTTCTTTCTGAACTCGGCCATCAAAACCATCAATTTCTCCTCCTCCTTCTCAATCTGCTTCAACTTACTGACAGTCCTCTGTCTGAAGGCTGACAGGGACTCATCTTTCCTTTGGGTAGGCCCAGAATCTTCCACAGGCCTATCCAGGGGGGCCCCGCCCGGCTCTTCCCCAGGATCCAGCATCCCTCCTGGGGGAAGAGAAGCCACTCTAGCCCCTGGTCTCTGGAGCACAGGAGCAAAGGAATTAGCAACCACACCCTTCACTGACAAGGAGTGGAATGGCAGTTTCCCACCATCCCTGTGCCGAGTTCCCGGGTCTGTACACCCGCTGTGCCCATTATGAGGGGTTCCCTCCATCCCTGTGCTGAGTTCCCGGGTCTGTACCCCCCGCTGTGCCCATTATGAGGGGTTCCTACCATCCCTGTGCTGAGTTCTCGGGTCTGTACACCCGCTGTGCCCATTATGAGGGGTTCCCACCATCCCTGTGCTGAGTTCCCAGGTCTGTACACCCGCTGTTCCCCGTTATGAGGGGTTCCCACCATCCCTGTGCTGAGTTCCCGGGTCTGTACACCCGCTGTTCCCCGTTATGAGGGGTTCCCACCATCCCTGTGCTGAGTTCCCAGGTCTGTACACCCGCTGTTCCCCGTTATGAGGGGTTCCCACCATCCCTGTGCTGAGTTCCCAGGTCTGTACACCCGCTGTGCCCATTATGAGGAGTTCCCACCATCCCTGTGCGGAGTTCCCAGGTCTGTACACCCGCTGTGCCCATTATGAGGGGTTAATTTTGTTTATTGAAAAAATCTTACAAACAACAACGTATATACAATAAAACAAAATAATTGAATATGACTATACAAAACAGAAACAAACACAAGAACATAATAAGCGGTGCAAACCAAATTGCGCACAACATAATCCCTACGGGAGAGCCAGACTAAAGAGCATCACCATGCATGTCACCTTTTATATAAAGTGAGTGGGAACTGCCATTAAGGTGGCTGAGGCTGTTTCCCAGCCTGACTACTCCCTCTCCCTGGAGAACCAGCGCGCTTCGTTGCACCCTGGCACTCTTCATCCATAGAGGATGCAGAACTGAACGAGTCCCATTCATAGTCATCCTCAGACAGTACCGTAAATTTATTCGCCAAAGGCAAAACCTCAGGACTTAAGGTAACTGTACCTCCTTTTTTCCCCTTCTTTTTGCCTCTCCTCCTTTTATCCTCCAACCACTCCATATCATCCTTGGACAACCCGGAGTCAGCAGCCTCCCCACACCCTTCACCCCCCTCCCCCCCATACTCCCTTCCCTTATCTACCCCCAGGCCAGCCTCTTCACCATCCTCCCCACTCCTCTGCACCCCACCATCCTTAACAGGAACCCTGCAGCATCGAGGGAGGGGGACTGGCACCACACCTGATGCACCAGCACCTCTTGCTGCCTCTGCAATTTTAGAAGACACAGAAGGATTGGACACATTCTCTGCAACTGACACCTTACTTACAGACTGGGAAGACACGGACACACTGGGAATTGGCACAGTCTGGGGCACCACGGACACATTGGGAATTGGCACAGTCTGGGGCACCACGGACACATTGGGAATTGGCACAGTCTGGGGCACCACGGACACATTGGGAATTGGCACAGTCTGGGGCACCACGGACTGGGGGGATACTGACACATTGGGAATTGGCACAGTCTGGGGCACCACGGACACATTGGGAATTGGCACAGTCTGGGGCACCACGGACACATTGGGAATTGGCACAGACTCAGATGGACTCACAGGCCCTCCAGCTGTTGAGCTCCGAGCATCCTCCATGTCCAGGCGGAAGAACTCTCTCATGAGCTCAGGCTTATTGTGCACTGCCTCAGGACACTGGCTATAAGGATGTCCCACCGCATTGCACAGATTGCACCTTATGAGGTTACAATCCTTAGCCAGATGTCCTATACCCTGGCACAGAGAGCACTTCATCACTGGACAGGAGGACGCAAGGTGACTCTTGTCTCCACATTTATTGCAGAGCTTTGGTTGGCCCGGATAGAAGATGGTCAGCCTGTCCCTCCCCAGGAAAGCTGAGGATGGCAGATGCTGGACGACATGGTCAATGACTTTTAGTTTCAACTGAGCAGACCATCCCCCCGTCCATATTCCCCGGTCATCCAGAATCTTCTTTAGGGGGCCCAGGACGTCTCCATACCTCCTCAGCCATATACATAAATCCCCCGGTGGTATGGACTCATTACGGACCAGAATCGTGACCACTTTAATGAGGGGCTGGCGGGAGACAAGTTTGGGCATGAGCCCCTTCCAGTCCGGCAGGCCCCTACACACGTGTTCATATTTCTCCCAAAAAATGTCCAAAGACTCCGGGCGGAGAAAGGACAAATCATACTCATAGGAACCTGCCGGACTGATCAGGGCGAAGATATCTGCGGGCGTGAACCCCATCTGCAGAATCTTATCCACCACCGCCCTCCTGTGTGGGGGGATTCCACCGCCTTCCCACCTCAGCTGCACAACATTCCTCCTTTTAAACAGGGAGGGAGACAACCCATTCCCATGCTCCTTCCCTGCTTGTTCCCCCTTCCCAGATCCTGCAGCAGCAACACCAGCATAGGATTTCCTTCCACCCCCAGTACTTGCAGTCCTGTCCTTAGACACAGTCACACCTGCCGGCAAAGCGTCTGGTTCAGCTGGGATTGTATTAGCAGAGGCAGGACCCACCCCCTCCCCCCGCTCTGTACACACAGCTCCAGTCCTGTCCAATGCAGACTTCTGCTGAGTTGTGGCACCACTGCACCCAGCATCTCCTCCATCATTCGCAGGTACAGCCGCTGTGCCTGGTCCAGGCAAAGTCTCTGTATTGTCCATGGACCTCTCCGCAGACTGGCAGTTTTTATCAGGTGTATGCTGTACATTGTCCATGGGCTGACTGCCTGCAGCACTACAACTCTCAGCAAGCTTATTGTCAATAATAAAGTTCCCACCACCATCCTGCACACACACTGTACCTGCTTGCTGGGTTGTCACCTGTGCGATTTTATGGCTGGGATCAGAGCTTCCCTCAGCTGCTGCAGACTCCATGGTGGATCTTGCTCTCTCCACAGGACTAGAAACGGCGTCCATCTTGACATCACCATCCGGGGAAACCGCATCTGGAGGGGATTCCAACTTGGTTATGAAATCCAGCATGGCAGGACCTTCACCCTCTTGAGACATTCCACATTGCTGGGGTGTGAAGGGGGCAGAGGGCTCAGCGGATGTCAGAGGTGTCTGCACCTGCATCTCCTCGCTGGCTTCCCCATCCTCCATGCATGAAGCGGCTCCTCTTCTCATGCGATTAAATCGCTCCTCATTCTTATATATTTTTTTAAATATTCCGCTTTTCTCCTTCAGAGAATACAGCAAATCCTTCTGTTTCCTCACAGCTTGTTCCAGGTCCTTCAGCTCAGGCCTCAGAGCCGGTCTTTTCTTACTGTATACTTTAGCACAGATCTGTTTTTTCTTTCTGAACTCGGCCATCAAAACCATCAATTTCTCCTCCTCCTTCTCAATCCGCTTCAACTTACTGACAGTCCTCTGTCTGAAGGCTGACAGGGACTCATCTTTCCTTTGGGTAGGCCCAGAATCTTCCACAGGCCTATCCAGGGGGGCCCCGCCCGGCTCTTCCCCAGGATCCAGCATCCCTCCTGGGGGAAGAGAAGCCACTCTAGCCCCTGGTCTCTGGAGCACAGGAGCAAAGGAACCAGCAACCACACCCTTCACTGACAAGGAGTGGAATGGCAGTTTCCCACCATCCCTGTGCCGAGTTCCCGGGTCTGTACACCCGCTGTGCCCATTATGAGGGGTTCCCTCCATCCCTGTGCTGAGTTCCCGGGTCTGTACCCCCCGCTGTGCCCATTATGAGGGGTTCCTACCATCCCTGTGCTGAGTTCTCGGGTCTGTACACCCGCTGTGCCCATTATGAGGGGTTCCCACCATCCCTGTGCTGAGTTCCCAGGTCTGTACACCCGCTGTTCCCCGTTATGAGGGGTTCCCACCATCCCTGTGCTGAGTTCCCGGGTCTGTACACCCGCTGTTCCCCGTTATGAGGGGTTCCCACCATCCCTGTGCTGAGTTCCCAGGTCTGTACACCCGCTGTTCCCCGTTATGAGGGGTTCCCACCATCCCTGTGCTGAGTTCCCAGGTCTGTACACCCGCTGTGCCCATTATGAGGAGTTCCCACCATCCCTGTGCGGAGTTCCCAGGTCTGTACACCCGCTGTGCCCATTATGAGGGGTTCCCACCATCCCTGTGCTGAGTTCCCGGGTCTGTACACCCGCTGTGCCCATTATGAGGGGTTTCCACCATCCCTGTGCTGAGTTCCCGGGTCTGTACACCCGCTGTGCCCCATTATGAGGGGTTCCCACCATCCCTGTGCTGAGTTCCCGGGTCTGTACACCCGCTGTGCCCCATTATGAGGGGTTCCCACCATCCCTGTGCTGAGTTCCCGGGTCTGTACACCCGCTGTGCCCATTATGAGGGGTTCCCACCATCCCTGTGCTGAGTTCCCGGGTCTGTACACCCGCTGTGCCCATTATGAGGGGTTTCCACCATTCCTGTGCTGAGTTCCCGGGTCTGTACACCCGCTGTGCCCATTATGAGGGGTTTCCACCATTCCTGTGCTGAGTTCCCGGGTCTGTATACCCGCTGTGCCCATTATGAGGAGTTCTCACCATCCCTGTGCTGAGTTCCCGGTCTGTACACTTTGGCCAGAGTTCCAGGAAGTTGATGGAAGCGTACATGCCATGCCTTTTACCTGCCTGCTTCCTGTCTCCTCTGTTGCGGTGCATGGTGGGGTGACTGGTTCCTGCACAGGATTGACGTCATCCCTCTCCAACCAAAGACCTGCTCTCAGAAAAAGATGTCAGCAAAAATATAAATGCCCCTCCCCCCAAAGTTTCTGGGGCAGTTTAGAAATTGATGCATGTGATGGATAAGAAGAAGAGTCCAGAGTTCAGTTGTGAGCCGCTGAGGAGGATCTATAATGACCGCAGGAAAGGGAGGAAGCTGTTAGCGGTGGCAGTTCACAATTGGCAGTTAGGTCTGAGCCTTTGTTTTCAACCAGCAGTTCAGAATTTGCAGTTTCCACATGAGTGGTTGCCATGGGTTGCACAGAAACAATTTCTAAAACCCTCCTATCCTTTTCAGCCAAGGGAGCCGCCATCTTGGCCTCTGTTTCATCGGCCACTCCCCTGATGCTGCACATGTGATCAGTTATGACACCAAACATTTGATTGTTTGGTTGAGAGCACAAGCAACTGTGAAAGCCGTGAATGTAACAGTTGTTTTAACGATTAAATCGATGGGTTTAGCTCCACTTAAGCCTTTATATAAGGAAGCCTGCTCTATGGAATGTCCACATGGCGGTGGTTGGGCTTGATTGGCCAGCCTGGGATGAGGTATGCACACGGGAGGTCATTTATCCCGGCACCCAAGGCATGCTGGGATTGTACACAGAGCTGTGTGTGTGAACCCGATACAATCAGATGGAAACTTCCAGCCCTCAGAAGAGACATCTCGAGTCTTCTAGGAACGTTTTCCTGCCAGCAATTTGTAAGATTTTCCTCATACTTGAGCCTCATGCCTAACGGGTGTAACATACATGTGGTGGCAGGAGGCGTGGCCTTTAAATATGCCTCCTGGGTGGCCTGAGGTTGTGCGACGAGAGCGTGCACACGGACTGCGCTGTCATCAACCGCTCTCAGTCACGGCTTCTGATCAGGAGCCAGTGCAATGGGCTTCCAGTCATGTGACCGCACTGCTGTGAGAGCCAATCACAGCGGTCACATGATAGCAAAGCAGCGCCGCATCCCAGGCATCAAACCTATCTAAGGCCTCGCCGGCCGCTTAGCCACTGTGCCTCCGATTTTCTTGCAGGTGTGAGGGGAAGGTGCACCCGCCAGCCCCACTGCCACCAGCCCCACCACCGCCACCAGCCCCACTGCCACCAGCCCCACCACCGCCACCAGCCCCATCACCACCAGCCCCAATACCACCACCAGCCCCATTGCCACCAGCCCCAATACCACCACCAGCCCCACCACCATTGTAATATATAATGAAACATTTCATCTCACCATAATGCAGAATCATTGGGAACCCTGAGCTTGTCGCCTGTCGCCAAGATGCAGCGTGTCACTTGCCACCATAGCCTGCCCCCAGATGCAGCGTGTCACTTGCCACCCTAGCCTGCCCCCCAGATGCAGCGTGTCACTTGCCACCGTAGCCTGCCCACCAGATGCAGCGTGTCACTTGCCACCGTCACCTGCTACCAGATGCAGTGCCACTTGCCACTGTAGCCTGCACCCAGATGCAGCGTGTCACTTGCCACCGTAGCCTGCCCCCAGATGCAGCGTGTCACTTGCCACTGTAGCCTGCCCCCAGATGCAGCGTGTCACTTGCCACTGTAGCCTGCCCCCAGATGCAGCGTGTCACTTGCCACCGTAGCCTGCCCCCAGATGCAGCGTGTCACTTGCCACCGTAGCCTGCCCCCCAGATGCAGCGTGTCACTTGCCACCGTAGCCTGCCCCCCAGATGCAGCGTGTCACTTGCCACCGTAGCCTGCCCCCCAGATGCAGCGTGTCACTTGCCACCGTAGCCTGCCCCCCAGATGCAGCATGTCACTTGCCACCGTAGCCTGCCCCCAGATGCAGCTTGTCACTTGCCACCGTAGCCTGCCCCCCAGATGCAGCATGTCACTTGCCACCAGATGCAGTGCCACTTGCCCCCTATAGCCTGCCACCAGTCCGACACCGGAGCCTCAAGAAGGCGAACGCCCCTCCCGCTGCTGATGTGGCTCCACCTGGTGTCAGTGCGGCCCGGGGACCCCTATTTTAGAGCATGCTGGAGTGGGTCCAGAGGAGATAGAATGGTAGTGGCTTCGCTAGGGTTGATGTCACCCCACCGGTGTGGTAAAACATGGTGTCCCCCTCCTGCTAAGTATAGTCCCTCCTCTGTACAGACCCCCTTCATTAAGTATAGATCCCCCTCCATCAGTCCAGACCCCCCTCCCTCAGTACAGACCCCTCACTAAGCATCGATCCCCCTCCCTCAGTACAGACCCCCCACTAAGTATAGATCCCCCTCCCACAGTACAGACCCCCCCAATAAGTACAGACCCCCCTACCCACTTGTGCTAGTAGGGAGGTGGTGGGGTCAGATATGTGCTGGGGGGGGGGGCGACTTCTTACTGCTCACTGTCCCTGTCCCCCTCATCTGTCCATCTACCTACAATACAATAAGCTGAACAGACCTCAGCGTGGGAAATGCACAGCGGTGTCCCCTCCTTTGGCTCCTGTGTACATGTATTGCTGTAAACAGCCGAGGAGGGGTGGCGGCTTCGGTCAGCTCTGCTGATAGAGGCAGGGAGACAGTAGTATAGAGGCGGACATCATAGTGACCCGGAGTGCAGTGCAGGCATCAGTTTCTTTGGTGCTGCCAATACTGACAGGTTGCCCGGCATAATGGAGAGCAGTGGCACGGAGGAGGAGAAAGTTTACTTCACCTCCGCTTTGCGTGCTGGGCAGGAGTCGCGGCTGTGACGCCAGATTCTCAGATGGAGCTGGAGGCAGAGCGAGTGCCAGCGCTATGGCCGGGTTTGCTCGCTCTGTCAATTTCATTCCGGGACACGTGGGCACCCTACCACCAACATGGCTGTCAAATTGGGTGCAGTGCAGCGTCCCCATTGATGTGAATGTGACAGCCTGCATGGAGATGAATGGAACACCTGTACACCCCTATGTGGGTAAACACAACCCTCACCCGGGTGTACGCTGTACTACGTCTGTGTGATCCAAGGCTGGGTTCACACATATGGGAATTGGAGGGTCTCTCGGTATCCAATTTGCATGACAGGAGAGTGAGACCTGCTCTCAATGGCGCCCAGTCACACAGGTCCGGGGCGGCCACAGTCTGGGTCCTGTTCGTCTTTGGTTACGATTCAGGTGCGAATATAGGCCAAAATTTGGACCCGATTCGCAACTTGATCGGTGAACAGGGATGGACCAGACCCAATGCTGTGAACCGCGGCCGCAGCACGTGTGAACCCAGCCTGAGTGCGAATGGTCATCTTGGTCTCAGTCACACCTGGGCTTCATTCATGCCTAGGCTTTATTTACATCTAGGCCTCAGTCACACCTAGGACTTCGCTCAGTCACACCAAGGTAGGGTGACCACATTTCCAAACTGCCATTCAGGGACACCCCCCCCCCCCCTAAAAAATATATGTTTTTTTACATATTTTTGGGGGGCAGGGGCGTATCATGAAATCAGCGGGCACGTGTGCAAGATCAAAAGAGGGCCCTAGGCCCCATCAAATGCAGCCACTGTTCCCCATCAAATGCCACTACTGTGCCCCATCAAATGCTGCCAGTGTGTCCAGCAATTGTTGCTACTGTGCCCAATCTGATGCTGCCAGTGTGCCCATGAAATGTTGCTACTGTGCCCCATCAGATTCTGCCAGTGTGCCTATCAATTGCCGCTACTGTGCCCATCAGATCAGATGCTGCCAGTGTGCCGATTAATTGTCACTACTGTGCCCCATCAAATGCTGCCAGTGTGCCCATGAATTGTCGCTACTGTGCCCCCATCAGATGCTGCCAGTGTGCCCAGCAATTGCCAACAGTGTGCCCCATCAGATGCTGCCAGTGTGCCGATCAATTGACGCTACTGTGCCCCATCAGATGCTGCCAGTGTGCCCATGATTTGCCACTACTGTGCCCCCATCAGATGCTGGCAGTGTGCCCATGATTTGTCGCTACTGTGCCCCCATCAGATGCTGCCAGTGTGCCCATTAATTGTCGCTACTGTGCCCCATCAGATTCTGCCAGTGTGCCTATCAATTGCCGCTACTGTGCCCATCAGATCAGATGCTGCCAGTGTGCCGATTAGTTGTCACTACGGTGCCCCATCAAATGCTGCCAGTGTGCCCATGAATTGTCGCTACAGTGCCCAATCAAATGCTGCCAGTGTGCCCATGAATTGTCACTACTGTGCCCCATCAGATGCTGCCAGACAGTGTCAATTGCCCCTATTTGCTCACCTTTTAAGATGATGATATGGATGAAGTCTGCATCTGTTGGTGGTGGGGCAGGGCAGTCTTCAGCCAGCGCCGGGCGGTCTTCTCTAACTCAGACAGGAGGGGACTCAGGAGTCTCAGGCGGAGGCAGTAAGTCGGGCCGCTCGGGCGGGAGGAGGAGGAGCCAGGCCTGCAATTTACAACAGTGCACCGAGTTGCCCACTTGCCCTGCGGCAGCGGGAGGTCGCGGGACGGACGGTGGTGGCCTGCGCTGGGCTGGGCAGTGGGTTGGAGCATGGAGCAGTGGAGGCGGAGCGTGGTGGAAGAGGTCTGCGCCGCGGTAGTGCTGAGCTGCTCTCTCTGTAAAGAACCGCGGCTGAAGGAGGAGAGGAGGAGGAGGTGGGGGTGGAGTCAGAGAGAGAGAGCTGGGCACGGTCACGGTGACGTCACTGGTTGCTACAAGCGGGGCGGCCTTAGCAACCAGTGACTGTAATTACAGTGGCACTGACTGCGGCAGTGAGTGTGGCAGCCGGCAGGCAGTCCAACGTGTTTGATACTTTGATTCCGGGATACTCTATTGTCCCGGATTGAAGGCTACCGGGACACGGGACAACATTTTCAATTACGGGACGATCCCGGGCAAACCGGGACACGTGGTCACCCTACACCAAGGCTCTATTTACATCTAGGCTTCAGTCACATCTAGGACTTCACTCAGTCACAGCTAGGCTTTATTTATATCTAGGCCTCAGTCACACCTGTGCTTCTTTCATGCCTAGGCTTTATTTACATCTAGGCCTCAGTCACACCTAGAACATCACTCAGTCACACCTAGGCTTTATTTATATCTAGGCCTCAGTCACACCTAGAACATCACTCAGTCACACCTAGGCTTTATTTACATCTAGGCCTCAATCACACCTAGGACGTCACTCAGTCACACCTAGACTTTATTTACATCTAGGCCTCAGTCACATCTAGGACTTTACTCAGTCATACCTAGGCTTTATTTACATCTAGGCCTCAGTCACACCTAGGACTTCACTCAGTCACACCTAGGACATCACTCAGGCACACCTAGGCTTTATTTACATCTAGGCCTCAGTCACACCTGTGCTTCTTTCATGCCTAGGCTTTATTTACATCTAGGCCTCAGTCACACCTAGGACTTCACTCAGTCACAGCTAGGCTTTATTTATATCTAGGCCTCAGTCACACCTAGGACATCACTCAGTCACACCTAGAACATCACTCAGTCACACCTAGGCTTTATTTACATCTAGGCCTCAGTCACACCTAGGACATCACTCAGTCACACCTAGAACATCACTCAGTCACACCTAGGCTTTATTTACATCTAGGCCTCAGTCACACCTAGAACATCACTCAGTCACACCTAGGCTTTATTTACATCTAGGCCTCAGTCACACCTGGGCTTCATTCATACCTAGGCTTTATTTAGATCTAGGCCCCAGTCACACCTGGGCTTCATTCATACCTAGGCTTTATTTAGATCTAGGCCCCAGTCACACCTGGGCTTCATTCATACCTAGGCTTTATTTACATCTAGGCCCCAGTCACACCTAGGTTTCATTCATACCTAGACTTTATTTACATCTAGGCCCCAGTCACACCTAGGTTTCATTCATACCTAGGCTTTATTTACATCTAGGCCCCAGTCACACCTAGGTTTCATTCATACCTAGGCTTTATTTACATCTAGGCCCCAGTCACACCTAGGTTTCATTCATACCTAGGCTTTATTTACATCTAGGCCCCAGTCACACCTAGGTTTCATTCATACTTAGGCTTTATTTACATCTAGGCCCCAGTCACACCTAGGTTTCATTCATACCTAGACTTTATTTACATCTAGGCCCCAGTCACACCTAGGTTTCATTCATACCTAGGATTTATTTACATCTAGGCCGCAGTCACACCTAGGTTTCATTCATACCTAGGCTTTATTTACATCTAGGCCCCAGTCACACCTAGGTTTCATTCATACCTAGGCTTTATTTACATCTAGGCCCCAGTCACACCTAGGTTTCATTCATACCTAGACTTTATTTACATCTAGGCCCCAGTCACACCTAGGTTTCATTCATACCTAGGCTTTATTTACATCTAGGCCCCAGTCACACCTAGGTTTCATTCATACCTAGGCTTTATTTACATCTAGGCCCCAGTCACACCTAGGTTTCATTCATACCTAGGCTTTATTTACATCTAGGCCCCAGTCACACCTAGGCTTTATTTACATCTAAGCTTCATTCCCACCTGAGTTTTATTTACATCTCTGCTTCAGTCACACCTAGGCTTTATTCCATAGCTCCCAGGTGTCCCTGATTTGGAACAAAATCCTTCTGTCCCTCATTCCTCCTCATTTTTGTCTGATCTATAAAGTTGTATATGAAATGCAACTTTTTTTTTCTCTCCAAATAGTGTTTCCCAGAGCTAAACTTTTCTTCCAATTTCTAAATGGCTGCATTTGGGGTGCCAATTCCCTAGGCCCCAGTCACACCTAGGCTTCATCCACATCTAGGCCTCAGTCACATCTAGGCCTCATGCTGCGTACACACGATCATTTTTCGGCATGAAAAAAACATTGTTTTTAAAAAAATTTCATTATAAATGATGGTGTGTGGGCTTCACATAATTTTTCAGGTTCTGAAAAACGACAAAAAAAAAATTCGAACATGCTGCATTTTTTAACGTAGTTTTAAACGATGTCGTTTTTCGGGTTGTAAAAACTGATCGTGTGTGGGCTAAAACGATGTTAAAAACCTGCGCATGCTCAGAAGCAAGTTATGAGACGGGAGCGCTCGTTCTGGATAAACTACCGTTCGTAATGGAGTAAGCAAATTCATCATGCTGTAACAGACAGAAAAGCGCGAATCGTCTTTTACTAACACGGAATCGGCTAAAGCAGCCCCAAGGGTGGCGCCGCCCGCATGGAACTTCCCCTTTAGAGTGCCGTTGTACGTGTCGTACGTCACCGCGCTTTGCTAGAGCATTTTTTTAAAACGATGGTGTGTGGGCAACGTCGTTTTTTTTTTTTTTTTTTTTGTAAAATCTTTATTTGAGGATGGCATAGCGATACATCACAACAGTTGTTGTAAAAGAAAAGACATCTCACATCGAACAAGAAGCCATCAATATACAGTTTTTCAACATAACATTTAAGGAAAGACAAGGTAGCCTTTGGGGGAAGAGAAAGAGGAAGCAACTAATCCCATTGGGGGCCCACTACTTATGGGTGCATCACAGGGGGGACGTAGGGCCAGGCAGCGGGTCGAAAGCAGAGACCTCCCCCCTATATAATACTCACAAGACATGGCAACGTCGTTTTAATGATGAAGTTGGAAAAGCGTATTTTTTTCTACATGCTAAAAAAAAAGATTGTGTGTACGCGGCATTAGTCACACCTTATGGTGCCCATGCGGTAGGCGGAAATCGTTCGAAAATCTGTCATTTGGACAGTTTGTTCATTTATCGTCCAGTTAATGGGTACAGATCAAAAATTGTTTGTGACCGGGCGATGAATTGAAAAATGAATGTGTTTCTCGCCTAAACAGTTCTCACTAGGCATATGTGACACACCAGGTCCTTGCTTACACCTAGGCCTCGGTCACACCTAGGCTCAGACACAACTAGGCCTCATTCACACCTTGGCCTCAGTCACATTGTCTCCCTCTCAGGCTTCCCTCAGTTGCCCGGGGTAACAAGCACATGGCCCCCTCTCCTCGGTTCCCCAGGGTAACAAGCACAGGGCCCCCTCTCCTCGGGGTAACAAGCACATGGCCCCCTCTCCTCGGTTCCCCAGGGTAACAAGCACATGGCCCCCTCTCCTCGGTTCCCCAGGGTAACAAGCACAGGGCCCCCTCTCCTCGGGGTAACAAGCACATGGCCCCCTCTCCTCGGTTCCCCAGGGTAACAAGCACATGGCCCCCTCTCCTCGGTTCCCCAGGGTAACAAGCACAGGGCCCCCTCTCCTCGGGGTAACAAGCACATGGCCCCCTCTCCTCGGTTCCCCAGGGTAACAAGCACAGGGCCCCCTCTCCTCGGGGTAACAAGCACATGGCCCCCTCTCCTCGGGGTAACAAGCACATGGCCCCCTCTCCTCGGTTGCCCAGGGTAACAAGCACATGGCCCCCTCTCCTCGGTTGCCCGGGGTAACAAGCACATGGCCCCCTCTCCTCGGTTGCCCGGGGTAACAAGCACATGGCCCCCTCTCCTCGGTTGCCCGAGGTAACAAGCACATGGCCCCCTATCCTCGGTTGCCCGGGGTAACAAGCACATGGCCCCCTCTCCTCGGTTGCCCGGGGTAACAAGCACATGGCCCCCTCTCCTTGGTTGCCCCGGGTAACAAGCACATGGCCCCCTCTCCTCGGTTTCCCGGGGTAACAAGCACATGGTCCCCTCTCCTCGGTTTCCCGGGGTAACAAGCACATGGTCCCCTCTCCTTGGTTGCCCGGGGTAACAAGCACATGGCTCCCTCTCCCCGAGGTAACAAGCACATGGCCCCTCTCCTTGGTTGCCCGGGGTAACTAGCACATGGCCCCCTCTACCCGAGGTAACAAGCACATGCCCCCTCTCCTTGGTTGCCCGGGGTAACAAGCACATGGCCCCCTCTCCCCGGGGTAACAAGCACATGGCCCCCTCTCCTTGGTTGCCCGGGGTAACTAGCACATGGCCCCCTCTCCTTGGTTGCCCGGGGTAACAAGCACATGGTTCCCTCTCCTTGGTTGCCCGGGGTAACAAGCACATGGCCCCCTCTCCTCAGTGTAACTAGCACATGGCCCCCTCTCCTTCGTTGCCCGGGGTAACAAGCACATGCCCCCTCTCCTTGGTTGCCCGGGGTAACAAGCACATGGCCCCCCCCTCTCCTTGGTTGCCCGGGGTAACAAGCACATGGCCCCCCCTCTCCTTGGTTGCCCGGGGTAACAAGCACATGGTTCCCTCTCCTTGGTTGCCCGGGGTAACAAGCACATGGTCCCCTCTCCTTGGTTGCCCGGGGTAACAAGCACATGGTCCCCTCTCCTTGGTTGCCCGGGGTAACAAGCACATGGCCCCCTCTCCTTGGTTGCCCGGGGTAACAAGCACATGGCCCCCTCTCCTTGGTTGCCCGGGGTAACAAGCACATGGCCCCCTCTCCTTGGTTGCCCGGGGTAACAAGCACATGGCAGTGGCACCCTCTCCTTGGTTGCCCGGGGTAACAAGCACATGGCACCCTCTCCTCGGTTGCCCGGGGTAACAAGCACATGGTCCCCTCTCCCCGGGGTAACAAGCACATGGCCCCCTCTCCTTGGTTGCCCGGGGTAACAAGCACATGGTCCCCTCTCCTTGGTTGCCCGGGGTAACAAGCACATGGCCCCCTCTCCTCGGTTGCCCGGGGTAACAAGCACATGGCCCCCTCTCTTTGGTTGCCCGGGGTAACAAGCACATGGCCCCCTCTCCTTGGTTGCCCGGGGTAACAAGCACATGGCCCCCTCTCCTCGGTTTCCCGGGGTAACAAGCACATGGCCCCCTCTCCTCGGTTTCCCGGGGTAACAAGCACATGGCCCCCTCTCCTCGGTTGCCCGGGGTAACAAGCACATGGCCCCCTCTCCTTGGTTGCCCGGGGTAACAAGCACATGGCCCCCTCTCCTTGGTTGCCCGGGGTAACAAGCACATGGCCCCCTCTCTTTGGTTGCCCGGGGTAACAAGCACATGGCCCCCTCTCCTTGGTTGCCCGGGGTAACAAGCACATGGCCCCCTCTCCTCGGTTTCCCGGGGTAACAAGCACATGGCCCCCTCTCCTCGGTTTCCCGGGGTAACAAGCACATGGCCCCCTCTCTTTGGTTGCCCGGGGTAACAAGCACATGGCCCCCTCTCCTTGGTTGCCCGGGGTAACAAGCACATGGCCCCCTCTCCTCGGTTTCCCGGGGTAACAAGCACATGGCCCCCTCTCCTCGGTTTCCCGGGGTAACAAGCACATGGCCCCCTCTCCTTCGTTGCCCGGGGTAACAAGCACATGGCCCCCTCTCCTTGGTTGCCCGGGGTAACAAGCACATGGCCCCCTCTCCTCGGTTTCCCGGGGTAACAAGCACATGGCCCCCTCTCCTCGGTTTCCCGGGGTAACAAGCACATGGCCCCCTCTCCTCGGTTGCCCGGGGTAACAAGCACATGGCCCCCTCTCCTCGGTTGCCCGGGGTAACAAGCACATGGCCCCCTCTCCTTGGTTGCCCGGGGTAACAAGCACATGGCCCCCTCTCCTTGGTTGCCCGGGGTAACAAGCACATGGCCCCCTCTCTTTGGTTGCCCGGGGTAACAAGCACATGGCCCCCTCTCCTTGGTTGCCCGGGGTAACAAGCACATGGCCCCCTCTCCTCGGTTTCCCGGGGTAACAAGCACATGGCCCCCTCTCCTCGGTTTCCCGGGGTAACAAGCACATGGCCCCCTCTCTTTGGTTGCCCGGGGTAACAAGCACATGGCCCCCTCTCCTTGGTTGCCCGGGGTAACAAGCACATGGCCCCCTCTCCTCGGTTTCCCGGGGTAACAAGCACATGGCCCCCTCTCCTCGGTTTCCCGGGGTAACAAGCACATGGCCCCCTCTCCTTGGTTGCCCGGGGTAACAAGCACATGGCCCCCTCTCCTCGGTTTCCCGGGGTAACAAGCACATGGCCCACTCTTCTCGGTTGCCCGGGGTAACAAGCACATGGCCCCCTCTCCTTGGTTGCCCGGGGTAACAAGCACATGGCCCCCTCTCATTGGTTGCCCGGGGTAACAAGCACATGGCCCCCTCTCTTTGGTTGCCCGGGGTAACAAGCACATGGCCCCCTCTCTTTGGTTGCCCGGGGTAACAAGCACATGGCCCCCTCTCCTTGGTTGCCCGGGGTAACAAGCACATGGCCCCCTCTCTTTGGTTGCCCGGGGTAACAAGCACATGCCCCCTCTCCTTGGTTGCCCGGGGTAACAAGCACATGCCCCCTCTCCTCGGTTGCCCGGGGTAACAAGCACATGGTTCCCTTTTCTCCTTCTAGCGTTTCCTAAAACTTCTTCTTTAGCACCAGCAAGCCACGCCCCCGAAGATGCAGAGCGGAGGTACTGTGGGCGTGTCCGCCTCCCTCTCTGAAGCCGGAATTTTTCGCTGATTGGCTGTCGGTGTGAAGCGCCGCTCCTCTCGCCCTATCAGGTGAAGGTTTCAGACTTTTCTGGAAGCTGAGAGGGCGTGTCCTGTGAAGGGGGCGGGTGTTGTATAAATATACGGACGGTCAGTCAGAGGATCGGATATTGGCGGATCTCTCAGCGCGGAGGCGGCGGACAGAAGAACCGGGCGAGGTGAGCGGGGGACCGGGGATAACGGGGGTATTATCATTATGGGGGGACCGGGGAGTAACGGGGTATTATCATTCTGAGGGGGACCGGGGAGTAACGGGGTATTATCATTCTGAGGGGGACCGGGGAGTAACGGGGATATTATCATTCTGAGGGGACCGGGGAGTAACGGGGATATTATCATTCTGAGGGGACCGGGGAGTAACGGGGATATTATCATTCTGAGGGGACCGGGGAGTAACGGGGGTATCATCATTCTGAGGGGGACCGGGGAGTAACGGGGGTATCATCATTCTGAGGGGACCGGGGAGTAACGGGGATATTATTATCATTCTGAGGGGGGGCGGGGAGTAACGGGGGTATCATCATTCTGAGGGGGACCGGGGAGTAACGGGGTATTATCATTCTGAGGGGACCGGGGAGTAACGGGGTATTATCATTCTGAGGGGACCGGGGAGTAACGGGGGTATTATCATTCTGAGGGGACCGGGGAGTAACGGGGGTATTATCATTCTGAGGGGGACCGGGGAGTAACGGGGGTATTATCATTCTGAGGGGACCGGGGAGTAACGGGGTATTATCATTCTGAGGGGGACCGGGGAGTAACGGGGTATTATCATTCTGAGGGGACCGGGGAGTAACGGGGTATTATCATTCTGAGGGGACCGGGGAGTAACGGGGGTATTATCATTCTGAGGGGGACCGGGGAGTAACGGGGGTATTATCATTCTGAGGGGACCGGGGAGTAACGGGGGTATTATTATTATTCTGAGGGGGACCGGGGAGTAACGGGGGTATCATCATTCTGAGGGGACCGGGGAGTAACGGGGGTATTATCATTCTGAGGGGAACGGGGAGTAACGGGGGTATCATCATTCTGAGGGGACCGGGGAGTAACGGGGGTATCATCATTCTGAGGGGGACCGGGGAGTAACGGGGGTATCATCATTCTGAGGGGGACCGGGGAGTAACGGGGGTATTATCATTCTGAGGTGAGCGGGGAGTAACGGGGGTATTATCATTCTGAGGGGGACCGGGGAGTAACGGGGATATTATCATTCTGAGGGGGACCGGGGAGTAACGGGGGTATTATTATTCTGAGGTGAGCGGGGGACCGGGGAGTAACGGGGGTATTATCATTCTGAGGTGAGCGGGGGAGTAACGGGGGTATTATCATTCTGAGGGGACCGGGGAGTAACGGGGGTATCATCATTCTGAGGGGAACCGGGGAGTAACGGGGGTATTATCATTCTGAGGGGAACGGGGAGTAACGGGGGTATCATCATTCTGAGGGGACCGGGGAGTAACGGGGGTATTATCATTCTGAGGGGACCGGGGAGTAACGGGGGTATTATTATTATTCTGAGGGGGACTGGGGAGTAACGGGGGTATCATCATTCTGAGGGGACCAGGGAGTAACGGGGGTATTATCATTCTGAGGGGAACGGGGAGTAACGGGGGTATTATTATTATTCTGAGGAGGACCGGGGAGTAACGGGGTATTATTATTATTCTGAGGGGGACTGGGGAGTAACGGGGGTATCATCATTCTGAGGGGACCGGGGAGTAACGGGGGTATCATCATTCTGGGGGGACCGGGGAGTAACGGGGGTATTATCATTCTGGGGGGACCGGGGAGTAACGGGGGTATTATCATTCTGAGGGGAACGGGGAGTAACGGGGGTATTATTATTATTCTGAGGGGAACGGGGAGTAACGGGGATATTATTATTATTCTGAGGTGAGCGGGGAGTAACGGGGTATTATCATTATTCTGAGGGGACCGGGGAGTAACGGGGGTATTATCATTATTCTGAGGTGAGCGGGGAGTAACGGGGTATTATTATTATTCTGAGGGGGACCGGGGAGTAACGGGGGTATCATCATTCTGAGGGGACCGGGGAGTAACGGGGGTATCATCATTCTGAGGGGACCGGGGAGTAACGGGGGTATCATCATTCTGGGGGGACCGGGGAGTAACGGGGGTATTATCATTCTGGGGGGACCGGGGAGTAACGGGGGTATTATCATTCTGAGGGGGACCGGGGAGTAACGGGATATTATCATTCTGGGGGGACCGGGGAGTAACGGGGTATTATCATTATTCTGAGGTGAGCGGGGAGTAACGGGGGTATCATCATTCTGAGGGGGACCGGGGAGTAACGGGGGTATCATCATTCTGAGGGGGACCGGGGAGTAACGGGGGTATTATCATTCTGAGGGGACCGGGGAGTAACGGGGGTATTATCATTCTGAGGGGACCGGGGAGTAATGGGGTTATTATCATTCTGGGGGGACCGGGGAGTAACGGGGGTATTATTATTATTCTGAGGGGACCGGGGAGTAACGGGGTATTATTATTATTCTGAGGGGACCGGGGAGTAACGGGGTATTATTATTATTCTGAGGGGACCGGGGAGTAACGGGGGTATCATCATTCTGAGGGGGGGGCGGGGAGTAACGGGGGTATTATCATTCTGAGGGGACCGGGGAGTAACGGGGGTATTATCATTCTGAGGTGAGCGGGGAGTAACGGGGGTATTATCATTCTGGGGGGACCGGGGAGTAACGGGGGTATCATCATTCTGAGGTGAGCGGGGAGTAACGGGGGTATTATCATTCTGGGGGGACCGGGGAGTAACGGGGGTATTATTATTATTCTGAGGGGACCGGGGAGTAACGGGGTATTATTATTATTCTGAGGGGACCGGGGAGTAACGGGGTATTATTATTCTGAGGGGACCGGGGAGTAATGGGGGTATTATCATTCTGGGGGGACCGGGGAGTAACGGGGGTATTATTATTATTCTGAGGGGACCGGGGAGTAACGGGGTATTATTATTATTCTGAGGGGACCGGGGAGTAACGGGGTATTATTATTATTCTGAGGGGACCGGGGAGTAACGGGGGTATCATCATTCTGAGGGGACCGGGGAGTAACGGGGGTATTATCATTCTGGGGGGACCGGGGAGTAACGGGGGTATTATTATTCTGAGGTGAGCGGGGGGCCGGGGAGTAACGGGGGAATTATTATTCTGAGGTGAGCGGGGAGTAACGGGGGTATTATTATTATTCTGAGGTGAGCGGGGAGTAACGGGGGTATTATTATTATTCTGAGGTGAGCGGGGGACCGGGGAGTAACGGGGGTATTATCATTCTGAGGTGAGCGGGGGACCGGGGAGTAACGGGGGTATTATTATCATTCTGAGGTGAGCGGGGAGTAACGGGGGTATTATTATTATTCTGAGGTGAGCGGGGGACCAGGGAGTAACGGGGGTATTATTATTATTCTGAGGTGAGCGGGGGAGTAACGGGGGTATTATTATCATTCTGAGGGGGACCGGGGAGTAACGGGGGTATTATCATTCTGAGGGGGACCGGGGAGTAACGGGGGTATTATTATTCTGAGGTGAGCGGGGGACCGGGGAGTAACGGGGGTATTATTATCATTCTGAGGGGGACCGGGGAGTAACGGGGGTATTATTATCATTCTGAGGGGGACCGGGGAGTAACGGGGGTATTATCATTCTGAGGGGGACCGGGGAGTAACGGGGGTATTATTATTCTGAGGTGAGCGGGGGACCGGGGAGTAACGGGGGTATTATCATTCTGAGGTGAGCGGGGGACCGGGGAGTAACGGGGGTATTATTATCATTCTGAGGTGAGCGGGGAGTAACGGGGGTATTATTATTATTCTGAGGTGAGCGGGGGACCAGGGAGTAACGGGGGTATTATTATTATTCTGAGGTGAGCGGGGGACCGGGGAGTAACGGGGGTATTATTATCATTCTGAGGGGGACCGGGGAGTAACGGGGGTATTATCATTCTGAGGGGGACCGGGGAGTAACGGGGGTATTATTATTCTGAGGTGAGCGGGGGACCGGGGAGTAACGGGGGTATTATTATTATTCTGAGGTGAGCGGGGAGTAACGGGGGTAATATTATTATTCTGAGGTGAGTGGAGGACCGGGGAGTAACGGGGGTATTATTATTATTCTGAGGTGAGCGGGGGAGTAACAGGGGTATTATTATTATTCTGAGGTGAGCGGGGGACCGGGGAGTAACGGGGGTATTATTATTCTGAGGTGACCGGGGAGTAACGGGGGTATTATTATTATTCTGAGGTGAGCGGGGGACCGGGGAGTAACGGGGGTATTTTTATTATTCTGAGGTGAGCGGGGGACCGGGGAGTAACAGGGGTATTATTATTATTCTGAGGTGAGCGGGGGACCGGGGAGTAACAGGGGTATTTTTATTATTCTGAGGTGAGCGGGGGACCGGGGAGTAACGGGGGTATTATTCTGAGGTGAGTGGAGGACCGGGGAGTAACGGGGGTATTATTATTATTCTGAGGTGAGCGGGGGACCGGGGAGTAACGGGGGTATTATTATTCTGGGGGGACCGGGGAGTAACAGGGATATCATCATTCTGAGGTGAGCGGGGGACCGGGGAGTAACAGGGGTATTATTCTGAGGTGAGTGGAGGACCGGGGAGTAACGGGGGTATTATTATTATTCTGAGGTGAGCGGGGGAGTAATGGGGATATTATTATGATTCTGAGGTGAGCGGGGGACCGGGGAGCAACAGGGGTATTATTATTATTCTGAGGGGACCGGGGAGTAACAGGGGTATTATTATTCTGAGGTGACCAGGGAGTAACGGGGGTATTATTATTATTCTGTGGTGAGCGGGGGACCGGGGATATTATTATCATTCTTAGGTGAGCGGGGAGTAACGGGGGTATTATTATTCTGAGGTGAGCGGGGGACCAGGGAGTAACGGGGGTATTATTATTATTCTGAGGTGAGCGGAGGACCGGAGAGTAACAGGGGTATTATTATTATTCTGAGGTGAGCGGGGGAGTAACGGGGGTATTATTATTCTGAGGTGAGCGGGGAGTAACGGGGGTATTATTATTCTGAGGTGAGCGGGGGACCGGGGAGTAACGGGGGTATTATTATTATTCTGAGGTGAGCGGGGGACCGGGGAGTAACGGGGGTAATATTATCATTCTGAGGTGAGCGGGGAGTAACAGGGGTATTATTATTATTCTGAGGTGAGCGGGGAGTAACGGGGGTATTATTATTCTGAGGTGAGCGGGGGACCGGGGAGTAACGGGGGTATTATTATTATTCTGAGGTGAGCGGGGGACCGGGGAGTAACGGGGGTATTATTATTATCATTCTGAGGGGACCGGGGAGTAACGGGGGTATTATCATTCTGAGGTGAGCGGGGGACCAGGGAGTAACGGGGGTATTATTATTATTCTGAGGTGAGCGGAGGACCGGAGAGTAACAGGGGTATTATTATTATTCTGAGGGGACCGGGGAGTAACGGGGGTAATAATATTATTCTGAGGTGAGCGGGGGACCGGGGAGTAACGGGGGTATTATTATTATTCTGAGGTGAGCGGAGGACCGGAGAGTAACAGGGGTATTATTATTATTCTGAGGTGAGCGGGGGAGTAACGGGGGTATTATTATTCTGAGGTGAGCGGGGGAGTAACAGGGGTATTATTATTATTCTGAGGTGAGCGGGGGACCGGGGAGTAACGGGGGTATTATTATTATTATTATTCTGAGGTGACCGGGGAGTAACAGGGGTATTATTATTATTCTGAGGAGAGCGGGGGAGTAACGGGGGTACTATTATTATTCTGAGGGGACCGGGGAGTAACGGGGGTATTATTATTATTCTGAGGGGACCGGGGAGTAACGGGGGTATTATTATTATTCTGAGGTGACCGGGGAGTAACGGGGGTATTATTATTCTGAGGTGAGCGGGGAGTAACGGGAGTATTATTATTATTCTGAGGTAAGCGAAGTAACGGGGGTATTATTATTATTCTGAGGTGAGCGGGGGAGTAATGGGGGTATTTTCATTATTCTGGGGGGACCGGGGAGTAACGGGGGTATTTTCATTATTCTGAGGTGAGCGGGGGTATTATTTTTCTGAGGTGAGCGGGGGACCTGGGAGTAACGGGGGTATTATTATTCTGAGGTGAGTGGGGGAGTAACGGGAGTAATTATTATTATTCTGAGGTGAGCGGGGGACCGGGGAGTAACGGGGGTATTTTCATTATTCTGAGGTGAGCGGGGAGTAACGGGGGTATTATTATTCTGAGGTGAGCGGGGAGTAACGGGGGTATTATTATTATTCTGAGGTGAGCGGGGGGCCGGGGAGTAACGGGGGTATTATTATTCTGAGGTGAGCGGGGAGTAACGGGGGTATTATTATTATTCTGAGGTGACCGGGGGGTAACGGGGGTATTATTATTATTCTGAGGTGAGCGGGGAGTAACGGGGGTAATATTATTATTCTGGGGTGAGCGGGGGACCGGGGAGTAACGGGGGTATTATTATTCTGGAAATTACAGTCGCCCCTAGCAACCAGCTGTTACCAGGACTGGTATAGAGAGAACCCTCCGTACTGCCTCATCCCGGGATGGGTGGGTAGGGGGATGGATGGAAGGATCCCGGGATGGATGGATGGAAGGATCCCGGGATGGATGGAACGATCCGGGGATGGATGGAAGGATCCTGGGATGGATGGAAGGATCCCGGGATGGATGGAAGGATCCTGGGATGGATGGGAAGGGGGATGGATGGAAGGATCCCGGGATGGATGGAAGGATCCTGGGATGGATGGGAAGGGGGATGGATGGAAGGATCCCGGGATGGATGGAAGGATCCGGGGATGGATGGAAGGATCCCGGGATGGATGGGAAGGGGGATGGATGGAAGGATCCCGGGATGGATGGGAAGGGGGATGGGTGGAAGGATCCCGGGATGGATGGGAAGGGGGATGGATGGAAGGATCCCGGGATGGATGGGAAGGGGGATGGATGGAAGGATCCCGGGATGGATGGAAGGATCCCGGGATGGATGGGAAGGGGGATGGGTGGAAGGATCCCGGGATGGATGGGAAGGGGGATGGATGGAAGGATCCCGGGATGGATGGATGGAAGGATCCCGGGATGGATGGGAAGGGGGATGGATGGAAGGATCCCGGGATGGATGGGAAGGGGGATGGATGGAAGGATCCCGGGATGGATGGGAAGGGGGATGGATGGAAGGATCCCGGGATGAATGGGAAGGGGGATGGAAGGATCCCGGGATGGATGGAAGGATCCCTGGATGGAAGGATCCCGGGATGGATGGGAAAGGGGGATGGGTGGAAGGATCCCGGGATGGATGGGAAGGGGGATGGATGGAAGGATCCCGGGATGGATGGGAAGGGGGATGGATTGGAAGGGGGATGGATGGAAGGATCCCGGGATGGATGGGAAGGGGGATGGGTGGAAGGATCCCGGGATGGATGGGAAGGGGGATGGATGGAAGGATCCCGGGATGGATGGGAAGGGGGATGGATGGAAGGATCCCGGGATGGATGGGAAGGGATGGAAGGATCCCGGGATGGATGGGAAGGGGGATGGATGGAAGGATCCCGGGATGGATGGGAAGGGGGATGGATGGGAAGGGGGATGGATGGAAGGATCCCGGGATGGATGGGAAGGGGGATGGATGGAAGGATCCCGGGATGGATGGAAGGATCCCGGGATGGATGGGAAGGGGGATGGTTTGGATCCCAACAGAGAAGATATCACAGGGATGTCTGGAGTGTCTCCCGTTGTGGTTCATCAAGTGTAGTGATAGGTCCCTGTAGGGACAGGTGTAGGGGTGATGGGAGTGTAGTGATGGGTCCCTATAGGGACAGGTGTAGGGGTGATGGGAGTGTAGTGATGGGTCCCTATAGGGACAGGTGATGGGAGTGTAGTGATAGGTCCCTGTAGGGACAGGTGTAGGGGTGATGGGAGTGTAGTGATGGGTCCCTATAGGGACAGGTGATGGGAGTGTAGTGATGGGTCCCTATAGGGACAGGTGATGGGAGTGTAGTGATGGGTACCTATAGGGACAGGTGTTACGGTGATGGGTCCCTATACGGACAGGTGTAGAAGTGATGGGTCCCTATAAGAGTATAGTGACAGGTCCCTATAGGGACAGGTGATGGGAGTGTAGTGATGGGTCCCTTTAGGGGCAGGTGTAGGGGTGATGGGAGTGTAGTGATGGGTCCCTATAGGGACAGGTGTAGGGGTGATGGGAGTGTAGTGATGGGTCCCCATAGGGACAGGTATTGGGGTGATAGGAGTGTAGTGATAGGTTCCTATACAGACAGGTGTCGCGGTGATGGGTCCCTATAGGAGTGTAGTGATGGGTGCCTATAGGGACAGGTGTAGGGGTTATGGGTCCCTATAGGGGTGATAGGAGTGTAGTGTTGGGTCCCTATAGGGGTGATAGGAGTGTAGTGTTGGGTCCCTATAGGGGTGATAGGAGTGTAGTGTTGGGTCCCTATAGGGGTGATAGGAGTGTAGTGTTGGGTCCCTATAGGGGTGATAGGAGTGTAGTGATGGGTCCCTATAGGGGTGATAGGAGTGTAGTGATGGGTCCCTATAGGGACAGGTGATGGGTCCCTAAAGGGGTGATAGGAGTGTAGTGATGGGTACCTATAGGAACCAATCACTACGCTCCCATCACCCCTACACCTGTCCATATAGGTACCCATCACTACACTCCTATAGGGATCCATCACTTCTACACCTGTCCATATAGGTACCCATCACTACACTCTCATCGCCCCTACACCTGCCCCTATAGGGGCAGGTGTTGGGGCTATGGGAGTGTAGTGATTGGTCCCTATAGGGGCAGGTGTCGGGGTGATGGGTCCCTATAGGGGTGAGGGGAGTGTAGTGTTGGGTCCCTATAGGGACAGGTGTAGGGGTGATGGGAGTTTAGTGATGGGTCCCTATAGGGGTGAGGGGAGTGTAGTGATTGGTCCCTATAGGGGCATGCTGTGTCATCACGCTGCTGTGGAACTGCAAAGTCCAGAATTACTTTATTTACATTAGGATCTCTACTGGTCTTCTTTCTGAGGGCTCAGCATGGCCTGCACTGTCCCTGGGGTGTGGAGGATGGGGGGGTGTGGAGGATGGGGGGGTGTGGAGGATGGGGGGGGGGGGGTGTGGAGGAATGACAGATTTGGCCATGTAGAATCTGGTGTCGGAGTCAGATTGTTTTGATGACAGTTTCCCTTCAGTGGGATGTGTGACTTATAATGGAATTTGGGGGTGTACTCTCCGATTTGATCCCTCCACTCTTAGAAGCGGGTGATCCCTCCACTCTTAGAAGGGGGTGATCCCTCCACTCATAGAAGGGGGTGATCCCTCCACTCATAGAAGGGGGTGATCCCTCCACTCATAGAAGGGGGTGATCCCTCCACTCATAGAAGGGGGTGATCCCTCCACTCATAGAAGGGGGTGATCCCTCCACTCATAGAAGGAGGTGATCCCTCCACTCTTAGAAGGGGGTGATCCCTCCACTCATAGAAGGAGGTGATCCCTCCACTCTTAGAAGGGGGTGATCCCTCCACTCATAGAAGGGGGTGATCCCTCCACTCATAGAAGGGGGTGATCCCTCCACTCATAGAAGGGGGTGATCCCTCCACTCATAGAAGGGGGTGATCCCTCCACTCATAGAAGAGGGTGATCCCTCCACTCATAGAAGAAGGTAATCCCTCCACTCATAGAAGGAGGTGATCCCTCCACTCATAGAAGGGGGTGATCCCTCCACTCATAGAAGGGGGTGATCCCTCCACTCTTAGAAGGGGGTGATCCCTCCACTCATAGAAGGGGGTGATCCCTCCACTCATAGAAGGAGGTGATCCCTCCACTCTTAGAAGGGGGTGATCCCTCCACTCATAGAAGGGGGTGATCCCTCCACTCATAGAAGGGGGTGATCCCTCCACTCATAGAAGGGGGTGATCCCTCCACTCATAGAAGGGGGTGATCCCTCCACTCATAGAAGAGGGTGATCCCTCCACTCATAGAAGAAGGTAATCCCTCCACTCATAGAAGGAGGTGATCCCTCCACTCATAGAAGGGGGTGATCCCTCCACTCATAGAAAGGGGGTGATCCCTCCACTCATAGAAGGGGGTGATCCCTCCACTCATAGAAGGGGGTGATCCCTCCACTCATAGAAGGGGGTGATCCCTCCACTCATAGAAGGGGGTGATCCCTCCACTCATAGAAGGGGGTGATCCCTCCACTCATAGAAGAGGGTGATCCCTCCACTCATAGAAGAAGGTAATCCCTCCACTCATAGAAGGAGGTGATCCCTCCACTCATAGAAGGGGGTGATCCCTCCACTCATAGAAAGGGGGTGATCCCTCCACTCATAGAAGGGGGTGATCCCTCCACTCATAGAAGGGGGTGATCCCTCCACTCATAGAAGGGGGTGATCCCTCCACTCATAGAAGGGGGTGATCCCTCCACTCTTAGAAGGGGGTGATCCCTCCACTCATAGAAGGAGGTGATCCCTCCACTCTTAGAAGGGGGTGATCCCTCCACTCATAGAAGGGGGTGATCCCTCCACTCATAGAAGGGGGTGATCCCTCCACTCATAGAAGGGGGTGATCCCTCCACTCATAGAAGGGGGTGATCCCTCCACTCATAGAAGGGGGTGATCCCTCCACTCTTAGAAGGGGGTGATCCCTCCACTCATAGAAGGGGGTGATCCCTCCACTCATAGAAGGAGGTGATCCCTCCACTCTTAGAAGGGGGTGATCCCTCCACTCATAGAAGGGGGTGATCCCTCCACTCATAGAAGGGGGTGATCCCTCCACTCATAGAAGGGGGTGATCCCTCCACTCATAGAAGAGTGTGATCCCTCCACTCATAGAAGAAGGTGATCCCTCCACTCATAGAAGGAGGTGATCCCTCCACTCATAGAAGGGGGTGATCCCTCCACTCATAGAAAGGGGGTGATCCCTCCACTCATAGAAGGGGGTGATCCCTCCACTCATAGAAGGGGGTGATCCCTCCACTCATAGAAGGGGGTGATCCCTCCACTCTTAGAAGGGGGTGATCCCTCCACTCATAGAAGGAGGTGATCCCTCCACTCTTAGAAGGGGGTGATCCCTCCACTCTTAGAAGGGGGTGATCCCTCCACTCATAGAAGGGGGTGATCCCTCCACTCATAGAAGGGGGTGATCCCTCCACTCATAGAAGGGGGTGATCCCTATAGGGACAGGTGTAGGGGTGATGGGAGTGTAGTGATGGGTCCCTTTAGGGGCAGGTGTAGGGGTGATAGGAGTGTAGTGATAGGTTCCTATACAGACAGGTGTGGGGGTGATGGGTCCCTATAGGAGTGTAGTGATTGGTCCCTATAGGGACAGGTGTAGGGGTGATGGGAGTGTAGTGATGGGTTCCTATAGGGGCAGGTGTCAAGGTGTGGGTCCCTATACAGACAGGTGTAGAAGTGATGGGTCCCTATAGGAGTGTAGTGACAGGTCCCTATAGGGACAGGAGTTGGGGTGATGGGTCCCTATAGGGGCAGGTGTATGGGGTGATGGGAGTGTAGTCATGGGTCCCCATAGGGACAGGTATTGGGGTGATAGGAGTGTAGTGATAGGTTCCTATACAGACAGGTGTCGCGGTGATGGGTCCCTATAGGAGTGTAGTGATGGGTGCCTATAGGGACAGGTGATGGGTCCACTCATAGAAGGGGGTGATCCCTCCACTCTTAGAAGGGGGTGATCCCTCCACTCATAGAAGGGGGTGATCCCTCCACTCATAGAAGGAGGTGATCCCTCCACTCTTAGAAGGGGGTGATCCCTCCACTCATAGAAGGGGGTGATCCCTCCACTCATAGAAGGGGGTGATCCCTCCACTCATAGAAGGGGGTGATCCCTCCACTCATAGAAGGGGGTGATCCCTCCACTCATAGAAGAGTGTGATCCCTCCACTCATAGAAGAAGGTAATCCCTCCACTCATAGAAGGAGGTGATCCCTCCACTCATAGAAGGGGGTGATCCCTCCACTCATAGAAAGGGGGTGATCCCTCCACTCATAGAAGGGGGTGATCCCTCCACTCATAGAAGGGGGTGATCCCTCCACTCATAGAAGGGGGTGATCCCTCCACTCTTAGAAGGGGGTGATCCCTCCACTCTTAGAAGGGGGTGATCCCTCCACTCATAGAAGGAGGTGATCCCTCCACTCTTAGAAGGGGGTGATCCCTCCACTCATAGAAGGGGGTGATCCCTCCACTCATAGAAGGGGGTGATCCCTCCACTCATAGAAGAGGGTGATCCCTCCACCCATAGAAGAAGGTAATCCCTCCACTCATAGAAGGAGGTGATCCCTCCACTCATAGAAGGGGGTGATCCCTCCACTCATAGAAGGGGGTGATCCCTCCACTCATAGAAGGGGGTGATCCCTCCACTCATAGAAGGGGGTGATCCCTCCACTCATAGAAGAAGGTAATCCCTCCACTCATAGAAGGGGGTAATCCCTCCACTCATAGAAGGGGGTAATCCCTCCACTCATAGAAGGGGGTGATCCCTCCACTCATAGAAGGGGGTGATCCCTCCACTCATAGAAGGGGGTGATCCCTCCACTCATAGAAAGGGGAGATCCCTTCACTCATAGAAGGGGATTATCCCTCCACTCATAGAAGGGGGTGATCCCTCCACTCATAGAAGGGGGTGATCCCTCCACTCATAGAAGGGGGTGATCCCTCCACTCATAGAAGGGGGTGATCCCTCCACTCATAGAAGGGGGTGATCCCTCCACTCATAGAAGGGGGTGATCCCTCCACTCATAGAAGGGGGTGATCCCTCCACTCATAGAAGGGGGTGATCCCTCCACTCATAGAAGGGGGTGATCCCTCCACTTATAGAAGGGGGTAATCCCTCCACTCATAGAAGGGGGTCTTCTCTCAGGTGTGATCCCTCCACTCTTAGAAGGGGGTGATCCCTCCACTCATAGAAGGGGGTGATCCCTCCACTCTGAGAAGGGGGTGATCCCTCCACTCATAGAAGGGGGTGATCCCTCCACTCATAGAAGGGGGTCTTCTCTCAGGTGTGATCCCTCCACTCTTAGAAGGGGGTGATCCCTCC
The DNA here is from genome assembly GCF_905171775.1 of Rana temporaria. NCBI lineage: Eukaryota > Metazoa > Chordata > Amphibia > Anura > Ranidae > Rana > Rana temporaria. Next base: position 1,557,574 of record NC_053501.1, on the reverse strand, counting down.
ACTCATAGAAGGGGGTGATCCCTCCACTCATAGAAAGGGATTATCCCTCCACTCATAGAAGGGGGTTGTGAAGAAAATAGACTTTATTCTGGATTTTCTCATAGGTTCTGTTTGTTTTTTAAGAACCCCTGGACCGATCTGGGTGAAATTTGGATATGTTGGTTCCCCAGATCGGAGCTATCAGGGGATATGTAATTGTAGGGATACCTTGTGTGGAAAGGGGTGTTCCAACTTTTGGGAAACTTGTGTGCTCTCTGCCTGGAGATAATTGGTTTATTCCTTAACTGATATCAATATCTCCCAGGCAGAGCTTGCTGTGATAATATCGTCTGCGGTGTCATGTAAATGAACTTTTGTCTGCCTCTCAAGAAGCGTTCATTGTGTGAATCTCTATTGTTTAGCAGGTGAGAAAGTTCACCTTGTCTGGGTAACTGACTAGTAATTAACTCATGTAGATATATCGGAGACAGGACGTCTGTCTCCTAAGAGGGCTATCGTTAGTAAAAACCATTGTATGATGTGGTGGGAGGAGATTGTCATTGTTCATCTAATTACGTCAAGTATTCCCTTTTGCTGTATATAAGAACCTGCCTCTCATTAAAGATATGCTGGATCTGGACACCCTTCATGAAGTCTTGGCTCATGTTTGGGGGGAAATATTCTAACTATTCGGAAGAATCATCTTGGAAACTGCATTCATCTCCACTATCCCTCTACCTTCTATGGTAGCGATAATCCCTTATGCTCGGCGATTGAGGGACGGAAAGAAGGCCGCAGTACCATAACCACTGCAGGTCTTAACAACTGGTGGCAAGCAGCGGGGTTGAATGGGATGCATAAAGACAGCAGGTGAATGGCCCAGCATTACGAGAGACTAAAAAGGACTACGCTAAAGGATCTGCTGGAAGCCCGAGGTCAAGTGGCAAGCAACAAAAAGAGAGTTACCCTCATAGCAGAACTAATGGAGGGCGACCAAACCAGCAGCATGGCGAATGTCAGCCAGGAGGAAGCAGAGTTCCAACAGAAGGTGATGTGGAGGCTAAACCTATATGGGCCAAATCCCACACCGGAGATGGTGACGCAAGTCCTGGAGCAGGTGAGCGCAGAACGCAGAGCACAACAGGCAAGCTTAAACCAAGGAGACACCGCTTCCTTAGCCGGATCTATAAATGGAGGGCAGCGGAGAAAGATTAACTATGCTGCGTTTAAAAGTTTTTCGGATGGAGAAATGGAAATTGACGCATACCTACAAGATTTCGAGCGTCAATGCGCTTTGGAGGGTCTGGAATCGGAGCAATGGGCGGCGATTCTAAACAGCAAACTCACGGGCCGAGCAGCAGAGGCATACCGAGCAGTTCCTGATACAGCCATACACGACTACGCCAGGGTAAAGGACATTCTGCTAGCCAGGTATGCCGTGACCCCAGAGACTTACAGGAAAAAGTTTCGGGCATTACGGAAAGGGGGCCGAGACTCCTACACCGAATGGGCTTTTAGGATGTATCGGGCGGCCCAAAACTGGATACAAGGCTGCCAAGCCGCGACGCTAGAGGAGGTGCTACAACTCTTCTTACTAGAACAATTTTTTGACCACACACCCGCAGACACCAAGGACTGGGTCAGAGACAGGAAGCCGGCCACAATCGAGGAAGCTGCCAAGCTGGCAGACGAGTATCACGAAGGAAGAAAAGGAGAGGCTAGTGAAAACCGCCCTCTGGTAGGGTCCAGCACCCCAACGCCAGGTCCGGTGACCCACCATCGACCGAACGCGGTACCGCCCACTACACCACCTAATGTTAACTGGAGACCGCCATTGGTATGTCACCAATGCAATCAGCCAGGGCACTACAAAATACATTGCCCTCAGTGGAGCAGAGGCAATTGGGAGCGGCCATCACCACCACCACTGAGGGCAGCCACTCATCACTATCAGGATGAGCTGCTGGAAGACCACAGCACTGAATCTGAGCAATGGACCAAACTACATGAGGTGAACCTAGCACAAGCCGAGGGGGACAACCTGGTGCACCACAGACAATGGGTCACAGTAGATGGAAAGGAGGCTGAGGCACTACGAGACTCTGGAGCCACCCTCACTCTGGTGCAGCCTCACACCATATCTGCAAAGGCGTGCACCAACAGGACTGTTGCAGTAAGAGTGGCAGGAGGCGCCATCCACAAACTACCCACAGCCCAAGTGCAGTTAAATTGGGGCACCGGAGCCAAGCAGATGGAAGTAGGCATTATGTCGGGCCTACCTACGGAAGTATTGCTGGGGAACGATTTGGGGTGCCTAACCTCACAGCTGCTTACCCCAGTTCCCGCTGGAACCTGCCCTGTGACTACCAGGGCGCAAGCCCGCCGAGCTGGACAGACGCACTCAGTGGAACCACAGGTAGGAACCAAAAACCCCGTAGTATGTCCGGACCCTATCCCCTTCTGGGGCACTCCACAAGACTTTGGCCAAGCCCAGCAGTCAGATCCCACCTTAGCAGGTTACAGGAGGGCCGTAGGTACCCCCAAGGAAGGTAATGCTCAAGAGGACCTCCACTGGGACAAGGGACTGCTATATAGGGTCACAGGGGGAGTGGGAAGTGGGGCAGCCCAAGTTATAAAAAGGCAGCTAGTTGTACCCCGCAAATACAGAGCAGAGCTTCTAAAGCTCAGCCATGATATCCCGCTAGCCGGACATCTGGGTATCAAGAAAACTAAGGATCGCCTTACCCAGACGTTCTTCTGGCCAGGGATATCAAAAGACTTGCAGACGTACTGCAGGACATGTGACACGTGTCAAAGGATTGGGAAACGTGGGGACCACCCCAAGGTCAAGTTACGGTCCTTACCTATAATAGAGGAACCATTCTCCCGAGTGGCAGTAGACCTGATAGGGCCCCTCAACAAACCAAGCACCTCCGGAAGGCGCTACATCCTCACGGTGGTGGACTATGCCACCAGGTACCCTGAGGCAGTGGCGCTCCCCAACACTGAGGCAGAGACAGTAGCAGAAGCTCTAGTCAGGATCTTTTCTCGAGTAGGATTCCCCCAGGAAATACTCTCAGATCAGGGGACCCAGTTCACGGCAACTGTCACTCAACAGTTATGGCAGAGCTGCGGGGTGAAACCGTTATTTAACTTCCCCTACCACCCCCAGACCAACGGCCTTTGTGAACGATTCAACGGCACGCTTAAGCAGATGCTCACAGCGTTCACAGAGTCCTGCGGTCAATGGGAGAAATTTCTACCCCATCTCCTGTTTGCCTACCGGGAAGTGCCCCAGGCGTCGACCGGGTTCTCCCCCTTCGAACTCCTATATGGGAGAAAAGTCCGGGGACCCCTGGACCTCATACGGGAGCACTGGGAGGGCAACACAGGAGAGGAAGGGATCCCGGTTTTGCCGTACGTGCTGGAGTTCCGGGACCGCTTGCGGGCCCTGACCGAATCAGTTCGGGAGAGCCTACAGGCAGCCCAGAAACGACAGAAACAATGGTATTACCGGGGAGCACGAGATAGGAACCTGGAAGTAGGGCAAAAAGTATTAGCCCTCAGACCATCCAAAAAAGACAAGCTACAGGCAGCGTGGCAGGGGCTATTTAAAGTGGTGGAACGAATTAGCGACACCACCTATATTGTGGCCAAATGTTCGGATGAAAGGATCAGACGAGCCTTTCATGTGAACATGTTGAAACCGTACTTCGAGCGCTCCGAGGACGTGGCCGCTATCGGTGCCCCATCCACTGACGCTAGTGAAGGACTCCCCTTACCCGACCTGCGGGCAGCTAACCAAGGTAACCTAGAGCAAGTTGGGTTGGGGGAGAAACTAAATCTCACCCTGAAATCCAAGAACTGCCATGGGGCCATGGCAGAGGTTCAATACGTAGGGCCTAGAGTGGGGTCTGAGAAACAGCCCCCTGAACCCGCAAAAGTAGAGGTCATAGCTAATTGGCCCCAGCCCTGCACCAAGACGCAGGTATTGGCATCCCTAGGCACCGCCGGGTATTATAGGAAGTTCGTTCCGGAGTATAGCACCCTAGCGAAACCCCTCACCGACCTGACCAAAAGGGCCCTACCCAAGCAGGTAGCCTGGTTCTTGGAGTGTGCAACGGCGTTCCAGGGACTTAAGACGGCATGGAGCACCCGGTGACATTCCTCAGCTGCAAATTATTACCTTGGGAGGTCAGCTATGCCACCATGGAAAATGAATGCCTGGCTCTAGTATGGGCCTTAAAGAAGCTCCAACCGTACCTTTATGGCCGTGCCTCTAACCTACCCACTGACCATAACCACCTCATCTGGCTCAACCGAGTCTCTGGAGACAATCCCCGGTTGCTGCGCTGGAGTTTAGCGTTGCAGCCCTACAATTTTACACTGCAATACTGCCCGGGCAAGCAGAACGGCAATGCGGATGAGCTTTCCCGCCAAACCGACTTGGAAGTATAATTTTGACCCGGACATCCCCTAGCCAACCCGGCAGGGTCTAGGCGGGTATGCCGACCCATGGAACTAAGGGGGAGTATTGTGAAGAAAATAGACTTTATTCTGGATTTTCTCATAGGTTCTGTTTGTTTTTTAAGAACCCCTGGACCGATCTGGGTGAAATTTGGATATGTTGGTTCCCCAGATCGGAGCTATCAGGGGATATGTAATTGTAGGGATACCTTGTGTGGAAAGGGGTGTTCCAACTTTTGGGAAACTTGTGTGCTCTCTGCCTGGAGATAATTGGTTTATTCCTTAACTGATATCAATATCTCCCAGGCAGAGCTTGCTGTGATAATATCGTCTGCGGTGTCATGTAAATGAACTTTTGTCTGCCTCTCAAGAAGCGTTCATTGTGTGAATCTCTATTGTTTAGCAGGTGAGAAAGTTCACCTTGTCTGGGTAACTGACTAGTAATTAACTCATGTAGATATATCGGAGACAGGACGTCTGTCTCCTAAGAGGGCTATCGTTAGTAAAAACCATTGTATGATGTGGTGGGAGGAGATTGTCATTGTTCATCTAATTACGTCAAGTATTCCCTTTTGCTGTATATAAGAACCTGCCTCTCATTAAAGATATGCTGGATCTGGACACCCTTCATGAAGTCTTGGCTCATGTTTGGGGGGAAATATTCTAACTATTCGGAAGAATCATCTTGGAAACTGCATTCATCTCCACTATCCCTCTACCTTCTATGGTAGCGATAATCCCTTATGCTCGGCGATTGAGGGACGGAAAGAAGGCCGCAGTACCATAACCACTGCAGGTCTTAACAGGGGTGATCCCTCCACTCATAGAAGGGGGTGATCCCTCCACTCATAGAAGGGGGTGATCCCTCCACTCATAGAAGGGGGTGATCTCTCCACTCATAGAAGGGGGTGATCCCTCCACTCATAGAAGGGGGTGATCCCTCCACTCATAGAAGGGGGTGATCCCTCCACTCATAGAAGGGGGTGATCCCTCCACTCATAGAAGGGGGTAATCCCTCCACTCATAGAAGGGGGTGATCCCTCCACTTATAGAAGGGGGTGATCCCTCCACTTATAGAAGGTAGAAGGGGGTCTTCTCTCAGGTGTGATCCCTCCACTCATAGAAGGGGGTGATCCCTCCACTCATAGAAGGGGGTCTTCTCTCAGGTGTGATCCCTCCACTCATAGAAGGGGGTGATCCCTCCACTCATAGAAGGGGGTGATCCCTCCACTCATAGAAGGGGGTGATCCCTCCACTCATAGAAGGGGGTGATCCCTCCACTCATAGAAGGGGGTGTTCCCTCCACTCATAGAAGAGGGTGATCCCTCCACTTATAGAAGGGGGTGATCCCTCCACTCATAGAAGGGGGTGATCCCTCCACTCATAGAAGGGGGTGATCCCTCTACTCATAGAAGGGGGTGATCCTTCCACTCATAGAAGGGGGTGATCCCTCCACTCATAGAAGGGGGTCTTCTCTCAGGTGTGATCCCTCCACTCATAGAAGGGGGTGATCCTTCCACTCATAGAAGGGGGTGTTGCGGTAAAGTGTGACTCAAAGAACATTTCATCCAGAACCTTCCTGTAATCTGCATTAGTTGCTGGAGGGAGGGGATCCTCTTATAGTAACTTCTAGAATCTTGTAGTTGTGTCATCTGGCCTGTAGGTGGCAGTGTCATCTCAGTGTGTTTATCTAGAAGGATCAGACATTGCGTGCCGGCGGTTTTCTTCTCGCTATTTCTGATCCTGTGTCATTTAAAGTGCCGATTTATTTTCTGTGTCTAATTCTCCGATCTCCATCATTGTACAGATGCCGGAAGAAGCTCCAGCTATGGCTCCTCAGGACCAACAAATGGAGGAGGAGGAGGTGGAAACGTTCGCTTTTCAGGCTGAGATCGCTCAGCTGATGTCTCTGATCATCAACACCTTCTATTCCAACAAGGAGATCTTCGTGAGGGAGCTGATCTCCAACTCCTCTGATGTGAGTACTGAATATTCCATTCTATGGGGTGTATCCACCTCAGGGGTCAGATGGGACCCCCCCCAATGTTTCTGTTCCCTTTCACACAGCACACCAAGACATTATTTTAGTCTATCTCCCGGTGTAATATCCCTAAGTTTGGCCCCATTAAACTATTTGCTGCTTTAACCACTTCGGCGCTGGAAGGCTTTGCCCCCTTAAAGGGGAGTTCCAGCCTTTTAGTGTTTATTAAAAGTCAGCAGCTACAAAAAGTGTAGCTGCTGACTTTTTAATAAACAGACACTCACCTGCTCCACGGTCCAGCTACGCCCCCTCCGGCCGGTGCCTCCATTCATGGTGTGGGTACCCGGCCGTGACTGCATTCGGCTTCACGGCCGGGCACTCACTGCGCATGCGTGAGTCGCGCTGTGCTCTATGAATGGGCAGGCGATCTCCTGGGACCTGTCACGTGTCCCTGAAGATCGTATAAAGGGAGGTGCATCTGTCATCAGTCATCTCTCATTGGACACACCGATCAATTGCTAAATGACTGCTGTGATTGGCCATTTAGCACGATCTGTGATTGGCTGCGTCCAAGGGATTTTCCCCGATGCACGCCCGCGGCGGTGAGCAGGGAACTAGTAAAAAGGAGGACGTCCAGGGACACCCTCCTGGCAATTGAGTGCCGCGCTGTAGACATCTATAGCATGGGCGCAAAGTGGTTAAACTTGGAGTTAAGCTTTTTAAATCCGGGGTAAACATCCTTGGCACACCAGCTGTGGTGAAAACTACAAATCCCATCATGCCTCTGTCTCTAGGACAGGGATGCTCAAACTGCGGCCCTCCAGCTGTTGTAGAACTACACATGCCATGAGGCATTGTAACACACTGACATTCACAGACATGACTAGGCATGATGGGACTTGTAGTTCCTGAACAACTGGAGGGCCGTAGTTTGAAGACCCATGCTCTAGGACTCATGCTTGTGATTGTCAGGGTCTTGCAATGTCACATGGGACTTGTAGTTTAGTTTCACAGCTGGAGGGCTGAGGTTGCCTACCCCTGGCCTAAAGTGCAAGTTCACCTTTTACAGAAAATCTAGGATACAGTGCTAATATCCAGATTATAACTATTGAGAATATGAACCTGTAACCAGTATAAGGAGGTTCTATCCCCAAGTGGGAATGCGCTTTCATTCGGTTATTGGTAACTGCATTCATTAATGTATGACTTCTTGTTTCAGGCTCTGGATAAGATCCGATACGAGAGTCTCACTGACCCTAGCAAGCTGGATTCTGGGAAGGAGCTGAAGATTGATGTGATCCCCAACATAGAGGACAGAACATTGATCTTTATTGACACCGGAATCGGGATGACCAAAGCTGATCTCGTCAACAACCTGGGCACCATCGCCAAATCCGGGACCAAGGCCTTTATGGAGGCTCTTCAGGCCGGAGCGGACATCTCTATGATCGGTCAGTTCGGTGTGGGTTTCTACTCCGCCTATCTGGTTGCTGAGAAAGTGACAGTGATCACCAAGCACAACGATGACGAGCAGTATGCCTGGGAATCCTCAGCCGGAGGATCCTTCACTGTTAGAGTGGATTGCAGTGAGTATACTGAGGGGACAAATGGTGGAGGTCGGGTTCAGGCGCACACCATTTATTAGGTTCTTCTACCTTTTGGATTAGGATGTTGTTGGCTAATGAATGGCGATTACTCTTCTAGGTGAGCCTCTGGGACGTGGTACAAAAGTCATCCTGCACCTGAAAGAGGACCAGTGTGAATACCTGGAGGAGAAGAGAATAAAAGAGATTGTGAAGAAACATTCCCAGTTCATCGGTTACCCCATTACACTGTTTGTGGAGAAGGAGCGTGACAAGGAAGTGAGTGATGATGAAGCTGAGGAGAAGGAAGAGAAAAAAGAGGAAGAGAAGAGTGAGGAGAAGCCAGAAATAGAGGATGTGGGATCCGATGAGGAGGAAGATAAGAATAAAGGAGACAAGAAGAAGAAAAAGAAGATTAAGGAAAAATACATCGACCAGGAAGAGCTGAACAAAACCAAACCCATCTGGACCCGCAACCCCGATGACATCACCAACGAGGAGTACGGAGAGTTCTACAAGAGTCTCACCAACGACTGGGAGGATCACCTGGCTGTGAAGGTAATCCCACCACACCGATCCAGATTCTGATTTCCAGTGGGGGGGGGTAAATCTCTTTAGAAGTGAGGATTATCATCCCACCAAGTACCGATCTTCAGTGGGAGACTGACGGCTTTCTGTGCTGGGAACACGCAGTACAAACATTGGACGTCGGGTGACGCATGTGAATGATAAACCAATCTCCTTACCACCTCACATAGGGGTGGATTTACTAAAGGCAAATGGACTGCAGATTGCAGAAGCTCACATCTCCAGTGATTAGTAAACCAGCAGAAGCTTTCTTTGCACACGATTGGGTGTTCTTTGCAAAGTGAAGGATTGCCTCATTTACTAACGTGGAGGGCAACTGCCCTGTGTGAAGTGCACAGTCTATTTGCCTTTTAGTAAATCAACCCTGTAATGTGTTACATGACAGCAACAAGTTAGAGGTGCACTCTGGGGGGGATGAAAGTCAGCTACAAATGATTTTAAAAGAAAGGACATATACCTGTCCAGGGGTCCAGCACCGTCATCACCCAGGTCGGTTCTTCCCTAGCCTTGGGTTCCCGGGCATCCTAACTGGGCAGTCCGCTATGCCGCTTTTCGGCTTCATAACTGGCTGCCCGTCTGTGAGCCATGCTGCACTTTGTGAATGGTCCTGCAATCACCTGGGACCTGTGACGTGTCCCAGATGACTGTATGGGGAGGAGGAAAACTTCCACTCAAATTGACTAGGCGATTCGAGCAAAAAGGTGGGGGCAAGTACCTGTTAAAATTGGGTACAACCCAAAAAAGATGTGACAGGGGAGGAGGATTAAAACTTTCCCATTTGGGTGGAGTCCAGCTTTAAAGTGATACTAAATAAAATAAAAAATTCTCTTGTGTTCATGTACAGACACAGCAGCATATTCTTGACAGTAGGGTATTAGCCTTCTATCAGCAGAGGACTAGGCAGAAACATGTTAAAGTGTTAAAACATTAAACTGTACAGTACCGCCCAGGGGGTGGTCCCTCTGGGTACAACCCCTCTCCCTGCATCTGGCAGCTCAGGTTTTTTTTTCTGCCTAGCATAGGAGAAGGACCTGGCTCCCTGTGGGCCTATTGGTCCTGGAGTTTTTCTCTTCCGTTCATGGACGGACACAGCAGCATCTGACCTTAGGGTATTATTCTCCTTTCTAGAAGATTTACTAGGCAGAAAAACAGCATTGTTAAACACTCCACACAGTACAGTACACATCCCAGGGGGCGGTCCCCCCGGGTACATCCCCCACTCTCTGCTCTGCAGCCTCAGTTTTTTTCTGCCTAGCAAGGAGAATGACATGGCTCCTCTGGGCCCATGTGCTCTGGGGATCTGCTGGCATCTCGCAGATGGTCGTCACTACTTTTGCATGTGAGTCCTGGAGCTCTGGTTGTGTTTGGGGTGAAGTTGAGGAGCTCTGGTTGTGTTTGGGGTGAAGTTGAGGAGCTCTGGTTGTGTTTGGGGTGAAGTTTGTTTGATTGCTGTTCCCACTTCTCCATTTTTTTTTTTTTACACTGCTTGGGGATGTCCCTACTGTCAAGAATATGTTGCTGTGTCCGTCCATGAACAAAAGAGAAAATAGGATTTTGTAAAATCCTTTTCTCTGTAGTTCATGGACAGACACAGCACCCACCCCTTCTTTTTTATGTTTGTACTGCTTTTTGACGAACTGAGCTGCCAGATGCAGGGAGAGGGGTTGTATCCAGAGGGACCGCCCCCTGGGCGGTACTGAACAGTTTAATGTTTTAATACTTTAACATATTTCTGCCTAGTCCTCTCCTAATAGAAGGCTAATACCCTACTGTCAAGAATATGCTGCTGTGTCCGTCCATGAACTACAAAGAAAAGGATTTTACAGCGAGTACAAAAATCCTATTTTTTAAATAACACACATGTCATATTTGCCTCCACTATGCAGTTTGTTTTGCACATAGTGACCCGATCCTCCTCTTCTGGGGTCCCTCGGCAGCTCTCACGGCTCCTCCCTGCATCAGATAAGTGCCTAGGAGAAGCGCTCTCCCAAGGGGGTTACCTTGCGGGCGTGCTCGCCAAATGCAGGACTTGGCAGGCGCTTCATTGAATTTGACAGCAGCGGGAGCCAATGGCTGCACTGCTATCAATCTATCCAATGAAGAGCCGAGAACCCCCAGGCAAAGAGGCTATGCGTCCTAGGCATTCCAGGGTTCAGGTGATTAAAACTGGGGGGCCGGTGACTGGCAGAAGTTTTTTCACCTTTACGCATAGGATGCATTAAGGTGAATAAATGAGGGTTTACAACCCCTTTAAATACCGTAGTCTTTACAGTTTTTCTTTTTTTTTTACACCTTCCTGCCTGGCCTATAGCAGAATGATGGCTTTATTGTTCTGACTGGACGTCCCTGTGATGTCCTTCAGAACCGGCCACTCGTAGGCTCTTTATTATGTGATCAGCTGTGTCCAACCACAGTGTAAATAGGAAATGCCGGTTATTGGCTTTCCTCTTTTCACACTGGCAGAGCGTGAGTAGAGGAGAGCCAATGAGCGGCTTTTCTTGGGAGATCTTCCCCATCGGGCAGGAGTGATGGTTGGGTGAGGAGGACTCCTGTGGTCTTCCTGTTCTGTACACATAGGTGGAGGGAGAACACGTTGTAATCCTGGCTAACTGCTGATATTAGTTGTAGGTCTGTGATCCAGGATAACCTGAGTTGGTGGATCAGTGTGTGTGAATGTTGTTCCTTCTTCCAGCACTTCTCAGTGGAAGGTCAGCTGGAGTTCCGAGCTCTGCTGTTTGTACCCCGGAGAGCGCCCTTCGACTTGTTTGAGAATCGGAAGAAGAAAAATAACATCAAGCTGTATGTGCGCCGAGTCTTCATCATGGACAACTGTGAGGAGCTGATCCCGGAGTATCTCAGTAAGTGACAGCTTCATCTTAGGGGGGGGATGTAGTAAGTGACATCAGCTTCATCTTAGGGGGATGTAGTGACACCAGCTTTCTCTGGGGGGGGGGGGGGTGCTGGTTGTGCTCCTGATCTGAAATGTAACGATCCCTCTCTATTCTCTTCAGACTTCATTCGAGGTGTGGTGGACTCGGAAGATCTTCCTCTGAACATCTCCAGAGAAATGCTTCAGCAGAGCAAGATCCTGAAAGTCATCCGGAAGAACCTGGTGAAGAAATGTCTGGAACTTTTCACAGAACTGTCCGAGGACAAAGAGAACTACAAGAAGTTCTATGAGCAATTCTCCAAGAACATCAAGGTTGGTGTTGTGGAAGACTCGGCCCATCTGGTCTCATGTGTTGAATGGATCAAACATTGGGGGATGGGGGGGGGGGGGATTTAGTAAAGCTGGAGCACACAGTCTGGTGCAGCTGTGCATGGGAGCCAATCAGCTTCTAATTTCAGCTTCTTCAGTGTAAACCTTTGCCGTCTTTCGCCTTTATGCATTCTATGTATAAAGGTGAAAAACCTACTTTAGTGCAGCTGCCCCCCAGAGCCCCCATTATACTTACTTACCTGAGTCCGATCGTTCCTGCGCCTGGGACGAGCACACCCACTCTAGCAGGTTGTGATTGGATAGTTTAATAGTGGCACAGCCAATGGCTACCGCTGCTGTCAATCAAATCCAATGACACAGGAGTGCGTCTGCATGGGTGCCCCAAAGGGAAAGCGCTTCTCTGGGGCATTCGAAGAGTAGGCCCCAGAAGAGGAGGATCGGGGGCCACTTTGTGCATAACCAACAGAGGAGGCAAGTTTTATTTTTTTTTAAAGGAAGGTTTAGTTATCCTTTTTAAGCTTTGACAATAAAACCTGGAAGCTGATTGGTTATTATGCAGAGGTGCTCCAACACCCCTGCCCCCCCCCCCCCCCCATTGTCTTCTTCAGATCCGCTGAGTAACAAACCGTTTGTTTTTTCTGTAGCTCGGTATTCACGAAGATTCACAAAACCGCAACAAACTTTCTGAACTACTGCGATATTACACCTCCGCGTCCGGGGATGAGCTGGTGTCACTGAAAGATTATTGTATGAGAATGAAGGAGAACCAGAAACACATCTACTACATCACAGGTGTGTGTATATACCACTCTACTAGAACATTCCAGAGGTGTGTGTATACCACTCTACTAGAACATTCCACAGGTGTGTGTATACCGCTCTACTAGAACATTCCACAGGTGTGTGTATACCACTCTACTAGAACATTCCACAGGTGTGTGTATACCGCTCTACTAGAACATTCCACAGGTGTGTGTATACCGCTCTACTAGAACATTCCACAGGTGTGTGTATACCGCTCTACTAGAACATTCCACAGGTGTGTGTATACCGCTCTACTAGAACATTCCACAGGTGTGTGTATACCACTCTACTAGAACATTCCACAGGTGTGTGTATACCGCTCTACTAGAACATTCCACAGGTGTGTGTATATACCGCTCTACTAGAACATTCCACAGGTGTGTGTATACCACTCTACTAGAACATTCCAGAGGTGTGTGTATACCGCTCTACTAGAACATTCCACAGGTGTGTGTATACCACTCTACTAGAACATTCCAGAGGTGTGTGTATACCGCTCTACTAGAACATTCCACAGGTGTGTGTATACCGCTCTACTAGAACATTCCACAGGTGTGTGTGTATATACCGCTCTACTAGAACATTCCACAGGTGTGTATATACCGCTCTACTAGAACATTCCACAGGTGTGTGTATACCGCTCTACTAGAACATTCCACAGGTGTGTGTATATACCGCTCTACTAGAACATTCCACAGGTGTGTGTATACCACTCTACTAGAACATTCCACAGGTGTGTGTATACCGCTCTACTAGAACATTCCACAGGTGTGTGTATATACCGCTCTACTAGAACATTCCACAGGTGTGTGTATACCACTCTACTAGAACATTCCAGAGGTGTGTGTATACCGCTCTACTAGAACATTCCACAGGTGTGTGTTTACCGCTCTACTAGAACATTCCACAGGTGTGTGTATACCGCTCTACTAGAACATTCCACAGGTGTGTGTATATACCGCTCTACTAGAACATTCCACAGGTGTGTGTATATATACCGCTCTACTAGAACATTCCACAGGTGTGTGTATATATACCGCTCTACTAGAACATTCCACAGGTGTGTGTATACCGCTCTACTAGAACATTCCACAGGTGTGTGTATACCGCTCTACTAGAACATTCCACAGGTGTGTGTGTATATACCGTTCTACTAGAACATTTCACAGGTGTGTGTGTATATACCGCTCTACTAGAACATTCCACAGGTGTGTGTATACCGCTCTACTAGAACATTCCACATGTGTGTGTATACCGCTCTACTAGAACATTCCACAGGTGTGTGTATATACCGCTCTACTAGAACATTCCACAGGTGTGTGTATACCGCTCTACTAGAACATTCCACAGGTGTGTGTATATATACCGCTCTACTAGAACATTCCACAGGTGTGTATATACTGCTCTACTAGAACATTCCACAGGTGTGTATATACTGCTCTACTAGAACATTCCACAGGTGTGTGTATACCGCTCTACTAGAACATTCCACAGGTGTGTGTGTGTATATACCGCTCTACTAGAACATTCCACAGGTGTGTGTATATACCGCTCTACTAGAACATTCCACAGGTGTGTATATACTGCTCTACTAGAACATTTCACAGGCGTGTGTATACCGCTCTACTAGAACATTCCACAGGTGTGTGTGTATACCGCTCTACTAGAACATTTCACAGGTGTGTGTATACCACTCTACTAGAACATTTCACAGGTGTGTGTGTATATACCGCTCTACTAGAACATTCCACAGGTGTGTGTATATACCGCTCTACTAGAACATTCCACAGGTGTGTGTATACCGCTCTACTAGAACATTCCACAGGTGTGTGTGTATATACCGCTCTACTAGAACATTCCACAGGTGTGTGTGTATACCGCTCTTCTAGAACATTTTACTATACTGCAGCTGCTGACTTTTAATATCAGGACACTTACCTGTCCTGAGTCCAGCAACGTCGGCAGCAGAAGACGAGCAATTGCTTGTCTATCTAGTGCCATCCTCAGTGAGGGAACCTGGAAGTAAAGCGTTCCAGCTTCACTTCCCCGATTCCCTACGGCAGCCCTCAAAATTTCCACTCGCCTACTAGCATTTGGCGAGTGGATTTAAGCTGGGGGCGAGTGATGACAGGGCTGCATGACCAATCTCCCTCCAATCTGTGCCTACACTTAAGAGTCCCAATGAGATTGGCGGCCGAAGAGGAAAGGTGCATGCTCGGGAAAAGTAGTCTGGTGAGCCGCGCACAGGCAGAGCAGTACACAGGTGCTCTCCTTACAATTCTCATTAAGCCATGGGACCTGACAGTATGACCTCTCTGAGCCTGCCCCCCTCCCCCGGGGCCCCGACCAATGTAGATGGAGAGCAGAAAGTAATGAGTGAGGTGGAGGATTGCAAAAATTACCACTCCGGTGCAGCGCTCACTGAAAGTTGCCCTGACATGAGAGCGACAGCCTTCCAGTTTGTGCAGTTTTCTTCTCCTTGTGCTCTATGTAAGTTAAGCCTGAGCACTGTGAACAGACTGGTCTCAATGTGTGCTGTGCGCTGTCAGTGTGTGCTGTGCGCTGTCAATGTGTGCTGTGCGCTGTCAGTGTGCGCTGTGCTATGGTGTCAATGGCTGTGCAGGTGTGTGGATCTCAGCGCTGGATTGTACTTCCTCCCGCTGTGCTGCAGCTCCTCTCCTCTCTGCCAGCCTGAATAAAAGGGGGAAGTGGGGACATGCAAGCGTGGAGCCGCACACACAGGCTCCTGATGATGAGATGAATGGGAGAGAGAGAGAGGATGGATGCGAGTTGCAGAAGAGACAGCAAGAGAATGGGGAAGAGACCCAGTTCTAGTGCCCTGTCCCTCTGGTCTGCCCCCAGTGCCCTGTCCCTCTGGTCTGCCCCCAGTGCCCTGTCCCTCTGGTCTGCCCCCAGTGCCCTGTCCCATTTTGTTAAAGTTGTTGTTGGTAATATTTAATTTTGTAACTTGATTCTGCATAAAACATTGTCATTCCATGAGATAATCTACGAGGGCGTGTTTACGGGTGCAATTAGGCGCAGGGCAGTGTATGAATTAGGTGGGGCAACTGGTGGCGAGTAACTCTTGAGGCCTGGCTAGTGGCTCAGGACTTGAAATTTTGAGCCCTGCCCTACGGCGCATGTGCGAGTCGAGCTGCGCCGTCCTCACTGGTCCCTGTTGTGTTCTGGGAGCCGAGTGTTTCCCAGAACGCAGCGGGCGGGTGCAGGAAGTGACGAAATACCCGCAGGAGGACTCCTGCCTCTTAGACAGGTATCTGCACCCCTGAAAAGTGTCAAATGTGACACCGGATGGGGGGGAGGGTTCCGATGAGCAGAAGTTCCACTTTAGGGTGGAGCTCCGCTTTAAGTGATCCTGCCATATACCAGGCAAAGTTCACTTTTTATTATTTTAATCTCTGTAATGCATCAATAAAAATATTGAACAACAGAAGTGCTATGACTACAGACCACCTCCTCCTCTCTAACATAAGGAGGAAGGTGCTCTTTAGTACAGAGGTGACCTGGTCATGGCTGACATTGCCTCTGATGGAGGATGAAGTGTAGTAGAAATATGTTGGCTCACTAGAGAAGTAAAGAGCTCACTGGATTTCTGTCAGATCAACCAATTTCTCTGTACTGAATGTGACACTAAAGGTTCAAGGTTTTTTATTTTTATAATAAACATGTTATACTTGCCTCCACTGTGCAGTTAGTTTTGCACAGAGTGGCCCCGAACACCCTCTTCTGGGGGTCCCACAGCGGCTCCTCCCCGCATATGATAAACCCCTCTGGGAAGCTCTCTCCTGAGGGGGTTACCTTGCCGGCGCCCTCCTGAGTCATACACTCGGCATCCATAGACACCAAGTGTATGACCCCCCCGGCGGCTGCATCATTGTAGTTGATTGACAGCGGCGGGAGCCAATGGCTGCGCTGCTATCAATCTATCCAAGAGCCGAGAACTCATGGAGAGAGCGGAAATTCGGGGCCCTGGGTAAGTAAAACGGGGAGGGGCTGGGGGGCCGGACATTGTGTTTTTTTCACCTTAATGCATAGGATGCACGAGGCTTTACAACCCCTTTAAGAGTACTTTTTATCATTTCTGTTCTCAGGTGAAACCAAGGAGCAGGTTACTCACTCGGTGTTTGTGGAGAGGCTCCGGAAGGTTGGCCTGGAAGTCATTTACATGATTGAGCCCATTGATGAATATTGCGTCCAGCAGCTGAAGGAGTTTGAGGGGAAGACGCTGGTCTCCGTCACAAAAGAAGGACTGGAGCTCCCGGAGGATGAAGAGGAGAAGAAGAGGCAGGAGGAGAAGAAATCCAAGTATGAGAACCTGTGTAAGATCATGAAGGACATACTGGAGAAGAAAGTAGAGAAGGTTGGTATTCACACTCGCAGGTCCTGTGCGCGTCCTCATCTGTCATTTTCTGGCTTCTAATGTCCCTTTTGTCCCATTTTTAGGTTGCTGTGTCCAACAGACTGGTGACCTCCCCGAGTTGTATAGTAACAAGTACATACGGCTGGAGCGCCAACATGGAGCGTATCATGAAGGCGCAGGCCCTGCGAGATAATTCCACAATGGGCTACATGGCAGCCAAGAAGCACCTAGAGATTAACCCCGACCATTCCATTATCGAAACGCTGAGGCAGAAGGCCGACGCCGACAAGAATGACAAGTCTGTGAAGGATCTGGTGATTCTTCTGTATCAAACCGCACTTCTGTCATCCGGCTTCAGCCTGGAGGACCCGCAGGCACACGCCAACCGCATCTACAGGATGATCCAACTTGGTCTAGGTGAGTTCTGGACACCAGAAATTCTCCTCCTGAAGGTGAATGGGGCCAGATTTGTTTAGCTTATCAGACAGATTAGGCTACCAATGTCTGAATATTCCCATTGGCTGGCTTTAACTGCTGGCCTGGAGTAAGTGTCCAGTTCTGGGTTCATGTACTGAAACTGCTCTCCTCGGTCCCAGTAATGTGATGTCCGCCCTGGGGAGGGTGTCTGCAGATTTCAGACCTTTTGGCCATATTAATTTTTAATCCTGACTCGCTTTGTGAGCGTTGTCTCGCAGGATTCAAGCCACTGGGGTGTGCAGTACCGCATTTGGACAGATGTGTGGGGGCACCGTTGACGTTCGGAAACACTACGTTCCTGAGTGTCTCTAGCGCCCCCGCACCTCTGGCCAAATGCGATACTGCCTACACCGACACCTCTGGTCACATGCGGTACTGCATACACTGGCACCTCTGGCCACATACCGTACTGCATACACCGGCGCCACGGCACCTCTGGTCACGTGTTACTGCATACACCGACGGCACCCCTGGTCACATGTGATACTGCATACACCGGCGCCACAGCACTTCTGGTCACATGCGGTACTACATACACTGGCGCCACGGCATCTCTGGTCACATGTGGTACTGCATGCACCACGGCACCTCTGGTCACATGCGGTACTGGAACAGATTATTGGCGTTTCCATTATTTCCTATGGGGAAACTCGCTTTGATATACGAGTGCTTTGGATTACAAGCATTCTCCTGGAACTATTTATACTCGTAATCCGAGGTATTACTGTACTAAAAAAAAAACTGGGTTTGGTGTTGTAATTTGGATGAGGAAAGGATGAATGACAAATACGTTGAGATATATATATATGTATATATATTTCTAATGAACGAGGAGTGGTAATTATGATACGTAATGAACAAAAGGAGCACCACCAACAGCAAACACCAAACATGTTGCCTCCAGCTTGTGTAAAGTGTACACAGTACAGAGAGAAAGGTCAAAAGCTGTACTAGCAGACGGGTATTATATATCGTGTGTCAGATAATGAGCAAAACCTGGTCATGTGATGAGAGAGACGATGTATTATTACGAAGTAGTAATCCTCTACCTCAAGCAGGGCACTCTCCACAACCTCCATAGACAATTGGGAACAGGGGGGTAGAAGAGGTGAGTGCCGCAAAAATCGTCTAAAACAATATACATTTTATTAAATACTGGTGAAAAAAAAACGCCAAAAGAAGTCCAACACGTTTTAGCCGCCATGACGGCTGAAATGCTTTGGCTGTTTTTCGCCAGTATTATTTTATGTATAGTTTTAGCCGATATTCGTGACACTCAACTTTTTTTTTCTCCTTGTTTATGTGATAAAGTACCTGTGAATAGGTATGCTTCAACTGAAATTGTGCCAGTTGAACCTATGTGCATTAAGATCCGTTCAACAGCAGACAATTTAAAACATAAAGAGGTTGTTTAACTGTGCGGTGTGTGTGTGTGTATATATATATATATATATATATATATAATCATTTTATTTATTATATTTTTACCCGCACAGCCCCTATGTTGGTATCGGTCGCTCTGCTTTGGGCTTGTGCGCCTCACAGTGGGGGGTCCGGTGCGTTCTGGTTCACCGTTTCAGCTCTGATTTCAGCCCAAATTTTGTGCTAAATTTGCATCTGAAACTGACCAAAAGACGCAGTGTGTTTGTGCGAAACGCACCGGACCCGCTGCAGAGATATGTGAACCGGCTCCATAAGGGGGCCAGTTAAAATCTCCTGCTATTGCGAATTGGACGTGGTGATCCCACTTCCAATTTGTAATGGTGGGAACCCAGAATCACGTGATGTCCATGAGCAGCCCTCAAAATTTCCACTCGCCTACTAGCATTTGGCGAGTGGATTTAAGCTGGGGGCGAGTGATGACAGGGCTGCATGACCAATGTCCCTTCAATCTGTGCCTACACTTAAGAGTCCCAATGAGATTGGCGGCCGAAGAGGAAAGGTGCATGCTCGGGAAAAGTAGTCTGGTGAGCCACGCACAGGCAGAGCAGTACACAGGTGCTCTCCTTAGGTCCCATGGCTTAATGAGAATTTCTAACAGTATGACCTCTCAGAGCCTGCCCCCCTCCCCCGGGCCCCGACCAATGTAGCTGGAGAGCAGAAAGTAATGAGTGAGGTGGAGGATTGCAAAAATTACCACTCCGGTGCAGCGCTCACTGAAAGTTGCCCTGACATGAGAGCGACAGCCTTCCAGTTTGTGCCGTTTTCTTCTCCTTGTGCTCTATGTAAGTGTCCAACAGTTTAGCCTGAGCACTGAACAGACTTGGTCTCAATGTGTGCTGTGCGCTGTCAGTGTGCGCTGTGCTATGGTGTCAATGGCTGTGCAGTTGTGTGGATCTCAGCGCTGGATTGTACTCCCTCCCGCTGTGCTGCAGCTCCTCTCCTCTCTGCCAGCCTGAATAAAAGGGGAAAGTGGGGACATGCAAGCGTGGAGCCGCACACACAGGCTCCTGATGATGAGATGAATGGGAGAGAGAGAGAGGATGGATGGGAGTTGCAGAGGAGACAGCAAGAGAATGGGGAAGAGACCCAGTTCTAGTGCCCTGTCCCTCTGGTCTGCCCCCAGTGCCCTGTCCCTCTGGTCTGCCCCCAGTGCCCTGTCCCATTTTGTTAAACGTGTTGGTAATATTTAATTTTGTAACTTGATTCTGCATAAAACATTGTGATTCCATGAGATAATCTACGAGGGCGTGTTTACGGGTGCAATTAGGCGCAGGGCAGTGTATGAATTAGGTGGGGCAACTGGTGGCGAGTAACTCTTGAGGCCTGGCTAGTAGCTCAGGACTTGAAATTTTGAGCCCTGTCCATGAGTGTCTTAGCCGTCCAGGACTCTCCCGATTGGCTGAGACAGCAGCGGTGCCAATAAAATTCAACTAGCCAATCAGGGGGAGAGGGGGCGGGGCTCGGTGTCTGAATGGACAGGGAGCTGTGGCTCAGCTCAGGTGCCCCTGTAGCTGACCGAGGGGCCCCTTGATGGAAGGAAGGGGCCAAGAGCAACGAAGAGGGACCTTAAAGGAGGATCTGGGCTGCTCTGTGCAAAACCATTACAGAGGAGGGAAGTATAACGTGTTCGTTATTTAAAGAGAAAAAAAACTAGACTTTACAATCACTTTAAAACCAGAGATGTCTGGGTAGCAGCTTCAAGGGGTTGATAATGGTAGCTGACACTTTGTATATTTCCTTTCGGGTCAGGGAGAGGGTAAAGATTTGATCTAACAGTCAACCTGGAAGTTCTGCTCTATAACCCCCCCCCCCCCCCCCCCCCCCCCCCAGTCTTACCTTCTCCCTTCTCTGGTTTCAGGCATTGATGAAGATGAGACGGCCACTGAAGACCTGATGGCCTCCACCACGGAGGAGATGCCGCTACTAGAAGGAGACGACGACTCTTCTCGTATGGAAGAAGTTGACTGAATCGGTTAAATTCCCTGAAACACTTTAAACGTTCCAGTTCTAATCTTAACCGGTTAGGTATTTTTTTTTGTACTTTTGAGCAGCAATTCCACTGCCTGCAAGTTATGTCTAAAAATATATTTATTTTTTTGATGTTTTGTTTTTGTTAAATACCGTTCTATTAAAATAAAAGTTTAACTATTAAGACTTAACCTTGTCTGATCCTCAGCGCTTTTTATTGCAGTATTGTGAGTTTCTAGATTAAGGGTGCCCTCTGATGTGGCCCCCGCGGAGCCCTCTGATGTGGCCCCCGCGGAGCCCTCTGATGTGGCCCCCGCGGTGTCTTCTGATGTGGGCCCCCCCTCGGAGCCCTCTGATGTGGTCAGTGACCTGCTCTGTGATGGTGGGTTTGCCAGAGCATTAGTGTTGTGAATGGAGCTGGCAGAAGAGGAAGCAAGTGGCTGCGGGGCAAAGCTGCATATGCCAATGCTTCCTATATAGTGTCGGTATCCTGTCGAGAAATGCCCTTGTGTTAGCTAGCTAATCCATCTTAACAGCACTGCTGCCCATCATTACATAATACGCCCCCTTCTGTAGGCATCCGCCCCTCACACGTGCCCATCGTGAAGAAATCCTCCCCTTTGCAGACTTGCACGAGCACCAGGAGCATGTGACACAATGTCGGCTATTGTGGCAGGCGCCGTCTGCAGCTGATCGTAATTTCCGCTGTTCGGCGGCTCCATACTGCGCATGCGCAGTACCAGGCGGACATTATTCGACAGGGCATTTCTCTTCCGTTCATAGACGGACACAGCCTTCTTTGACATTAGGGTTATGCTTCTTCCTACCAGGAGAGTTTAGGCAGAATTTAACAGCACTTAAAGTGTTAAAACCTTTCCTTCGTGCCGCTCCTCCCAGGGGGCGTGGCTCCCCAGGCATAACCCACACCCTGCTCTAGGAGCCTCAGTCTTTTTCTGCCTAACGACAGGAGAGGAGTCAGGCACTTCTGGAGTCCCTGTACTCTGGAGTTTTTTTCTTGCGATTTTTTTTCTCGCTTTTATTATTTTGTTCCTGCATTTTTGAATCCTGTGATTCTTCTATCAACAGCCGACTGGGTGACAGGCTGGGTCTTGACCCTTGTAGTCCCCCCATGTTCGGCCATCGAGTGTGTGCCGGCCCTTAGCTCAGCTTTGGGACGTCCACGACAGGCCCCGTTGCTCCATTTGCGGACGGGGAACTTCGGTTCTAGGGCACACATATGACCGGTCTCTATGGCTTTGTCACAGTGTGTCTGGCCGACAGCCATGCCGTTTAGCGGAAGTTGGTTCTGTCTGGGATACCTCCAGCCGGGTAGTCGCAGGACGGGTAAGTAGTGGCCCCTTACTCAGGTAAGTGGTCTGGCTGGTGTTTTCCCTGGGGAGGTCGACTGAGGGTCCGCCCTGCTTTCCTCTCTCCCCTTTCTCTCCCTCCTTCCCCTGACTGGGTAGTGGCTGTGAAGGGGGGCCTCCTGGGTTTTCTTTGTTACCACCGGGGCCCGTGTGTTGTTGGGGGACTGTGTTGTTACTCTGGGGGGTGCTGCTGTGTTCTATGAGGTGATTTTTACTTCAGACGGCGGCCATCTTGGAAATCTCCTTGGTAACGCTGTGATTCTTCCCTGAGGTGACAGACACAGTTCAGCCAGTGCTGCTGTGTGCTGCTGTGTTCTATGAGGTGATTTTTACCTCAGACGGCGGCCATCTTGGAAATCTCCTTGGTAACGCTGTGATTCTTCCCTGAGGTGACAGACACAGTTCAGCCAGTGCTGCTGTGTGCTGCTGTGTTCTATGAGGTGATTTTTACCTCAGACGGCGGCCATCTTGGAAATCTCCTTGGTAACGCTGTGATTCTCCCTGAGGTGACAGACACAGCACAGCCTCTGGTCTCTTGTAACAGTTTTAGTGCTGTAACAGTTTTAGTTCTGTGAAACACTGTGAATCTTCCTTGAGGTGACAGACACATCACAGCCAGCACATCAGAGCACACCTCAGGTTTTTCAGCTATCTCTGCAGCTGGGTGGGGTGGTGAATACCAGGGGCCCCCATGCTCTGCAATAGCAGCAAGGAGGTGACCAGTGGGGTTTTTTTTTTGTCCTGCCTTGCAGGGTGGGTGACTCAGCGCTGACACTATGGAACCTGAGCCAGGTCTCCCTCTCAAGCTATGCCTGAGTTAACCCTTAACGCCCCTTCCCCTGCCACATCTGTTATGTTGGCTGTCCTGTGTTTCTTGCCAGGTTTGAAGCAGCTAGTGCCCGGATGGGGGGTAAAAAGCGCCCCCTCCCTGAGCTGCTTCTGGGGATGTCTGTGACACAGAATCGCTGTTTTTTTTCTGGTTCTGTTATGTCAGAGGCTGCGGGTTTAACCCTAAGGCCGGGTACTCACGAGCAAACATGTACGGTGAAACCGGTCCGTCGGACCGTTTTCACCGTACATGCCTGCCAGAGGGCTTCTGTACGATGGTTGTACTAACCATCGTACAGAAGTCCGCGTGTAAACACTACGCGGGGCGTGTCCGCGTCGTCGCCGCGGCGACGTGGGCGGGCCTGCCATTTAAAGGCTTCCACGCATGCGTCGAAGTCATTCGACGCTTGCGAGGGACGGCGGGCGCTCGGACATGTACGGTAGGTCTGTACTGACGACCGTACATGTCCGAGCGGGCAGGATTCCAGCGGACGGTTTTAAAACACGTCCAGGAATATTTGCCCGCTGGGAAAAGGCCCGGCGGGCAAATGTTTGCTGGAATTCGGCCCGCTCGCGCCTACACACGACCGAACATGTATGCTGAAACTGGCCCGCGGACCAGTTTCAGCATACATGTTTGGTCGTGTGTACGGGGCCTTATGGATAGTAATGATGACTCAGCTGCAGTCAGTTGCTGGCAAGAATTTGTTGGAGCTCTTGTTTCTGCGGTGCGTGAGACTCTAAAAATTGAGGATGTGGCGGAGACACCTCCGTTTCAGTACCAGCAGACTACCACGCACCGCTGAAGTGTTTCCTTGTGTTCCTTATTTGGTCAATATGTTATACAAGGAATGGGATGCACCGCAAAAAGTTTGTCAAAAAACTTTGCAACCCGTTACCCCCTTGAGGGGGGCTTTTAAAAAAAAAAAAAAAAAGTAGGTCTCTCCTCCGCCAGTGGACCCCCCTGTGTCCAGACTGCGCAAGGCCACCACGTTGCCTGTGGAAGGGGCTCCTGCATTTCAGGATCCCGCTGATAGGAGAGTGGAGGCCGTGGCCCGCTCCCTATTCACGGTGGTGGGTTCGGCGGTGAGGCCGGCTCTGGCCGGGGCCCTGGTCAGGCCCCGACTAAAAGGGCGAAGCTCCTGCTGCAGGAGCTGGAAGAAGGGGCTTCCGAATCCTCTAGGGACCTGGCTGAACAATTGGTTCAGGGTCAGAATTTTCTCTGCGAGGCGGCCATGGATACGATCCGGGGCTTCCGTCTATGCAGTGGTTCTGCGCCGCCTTGTGTGGCTGAAGAGCTGGTCTGCGGACTAGTCCTCTAAGGTGGCCTTGGTGATGGCCGTTAAGGGTGAACGGTCCTTTTGGGACTTCCCTGAATGGCATAATTGAGGATGCCACGGGTGGTAAGCGCATGCTGTTCCCACAGTCTGGGAAGGGCTAGGGACCTCGCCCTGTGCAAGGACCCTCCTTGCCTACCTCCGAGCGTTTTTTTCACCCGCCCTGTGTGGTGGGGGTAGGTCTACATGGTGCTTGAATCCCCTCTGCGGGGTAGCAGCGCACCTGATACCGCATGCCTAACAAGTCTGCGGACATACCTGCTTCCGCCTGAAGGTCTGCTCCCGCCCGTGTCTTGGGTGGGAGACTGGCTTTGCATTGCAAAGTGTTTTCCTTGGGGGGGGTACAAGATTGAGTTTCTCTCTTGTCTGCCAAACAGGTTTTTTCCCTCCGGCCTCTGGCCTCCTCCGGTTCGCCGGTTGGCTCTGTCAGGGGCTGTCCAGGATCTTCTGGTCAGGGGAGTGATTGTAACAGTTCCCTCGATGGAACGGTCTCGGGGTTTTTACTCCATTCTGTTTGTGACCCCACGGAGGATGGGGCCCGGTCAATCCTGGGCCTCAAGTCCCTCGTTTGTTTTGTCAAGGTGCAAACTTTTAGGTGGTGTCGATTCGCTTGGTAATAGCGGCACTCCATCAGGGGGATTTTCTGGCATCCTTGGATGTCATGAACGTGTACCTGCTTATCCTCAAACCACCGGAGAATCTGTGCTTTGCGGTCAGGGGGGACCATTTTCAATTGGTGTCCTTCCCATTGGGCGGGTTTTTGCCAAGGTGCTCGTCCCGATACTGGCCCGGCTGTGACAGCGGGGGTTTGTTATCATGGGATGTCTGGACGACATTCTCTTACGAGCTTCTTCGAGCTCTGCATTGGTGGAGCCGTGTCTATCACGTGTCAGGCTCTCCGAGTGTTCGGCTGGTTTCTGGATTATCATGAAATCAGGGTTGATTCCGTCTCAGGGACTGGAATACCCGGGACTAGTCCTGGATTCCGCCGGGGCGGGAGGGTTTTTCTCCTAACGGAAAAACTTCAAACTCTGCTATCTGCTGTGCAGCAGTTGCCGACCCAGAAGCGGTCATCTCTGCGATTATGCAGGAAGGTTCTGGGTCAGTTGGTAGCCTCTTTCGAGGCGGTTCCGTATGCCCAATTCCACGCCAGGGTACTACGGAGGGAACTGCTGTCACGATGGGACTAGCTTCCGTCATCTCTGGATTACCAGATTCAATTGAGTCATCTGATCATGTCTCCCCTGGTGTGGTGGCTGGCGTTTCCGGTGCTTCGGGCCGGAAAGTCATTTTTCTGCAGGCCACTGGACAGTGGTCACGACGGATGCCAGCCTCTCCGGTTGGGGAGGGGCGCTTGGGGCACCCAGTCAGCCCAGGGGCACTGGACTCAGGTGGAGTCCTGCCTACTGATCAACGTTCTGGAGCTCCGAGCAATCAAGCTTTGCCTTGCCAGGTGGTCCCTGGATCTACAGGGCCGACCGGTCAGGATCCTGTCCGATAACACCACGGCCGTGGCGTAGGTTGATCATCAGGGAGGCACACGGAGTTCTGTTGCAGCGACGGGGGTCGCGCACATCCTTTCGGTGGGCCGAAGGGTCCGTTCCGGCTCTATCGGCCGGGTACATTCCGGGAATACGCAATTGGCTAGCCGACTACCTAAGTCGCACTGCACTGGGCCAAGGAGAGTGGTCTCTCCACCCGCAGGTCTTTTGGGGTCTGTGCCGAAAGTGGGGCACTCCGGACGTGGACCTTCTAGCGTCCTGTCTCTATCGGTAGGTGCCGCGGTTCGTGGCCAGGTTTAAGGACCCGTGGGCGGACGCGTCAGGCGCGTTGGTGGCTTCTTGGGGTCACTGTCGCCTACTTTACACCTTCCCTCCTCGGAAGCTTCTTCCTCGCCTGCTGCGCAGAGTGGAAGCTGTAGGGATTCTATCAGTCCTGATTGCCCCAGATTGGCCGCGTCGCTTCTGGTACGCGGACCTGATGCGTCTGGTGGCAGACGCCTCCTAGCGTCTTCCCCTGGGAATTGATTTTCTGTTACAGGGTCCAATCTTCCACCCTGTTTCACAGCCACCGGCCTTAGCGGCGTGGCTGTTGAGAGCCAGGGGCTTAAGGACCGAGGCCTTTTGGGCTCGGTGGTCTCTACCGTGCTGCCTGCACGGAAGTCTACCTCACGTAGGTTTTTTCCTTATACATGGAAGGCCTACTTCTCTGTGTGTGAGGAGATGAACTGGCACTCTCGTACATGCGTTGTGTACAGGATTCTGCTGTCTTTGCAGCAGGGAGTGGTTCAGGCTCTCGCCTTATGTACGGTTAGGAGCCAGATTTCTGCTCTGGCTGTTTTTACTTGCATTGCTCACACATGCCATGGTTATATGTAGAATTGCACCCCAAAATACATTCTGCTGCTTCTCCTGAGTACGGGGATACCACATGTGTGGGACTTTTTGGGAGCCTAGCCGCGTACGGGGCCCCGAAAACCAAGCACCGCCTTGTCCTTCCTACCAGGAGATTTTAGGCAGAATTCTTACAGCACTTAAGGTGTTAAAACTTTCCTTCATGCCGCTCCTCCCAGGGGGCGTGGCTCCCCCAGGCATAACCCACACCCTGCTCCAGCAGCTTCAGTTCGTAACAAGCAGTACAAACCAAGGAGGGGTGGGTGCTGTGTCCGTCTATGAACTCAGAAATGGATTTTACGGTGAGTACAAAAATCCTTTTTTCTCTTTCGTTCATAGACGGACACAGCATCCTTTGACCTTAGGGACGTCCCCAAGCAGTGTCAAAAAAACGAGGGGTGGGAAAAATAACACAGCAAACAACAGGTTACACCCCAAACAAAACCGGAGTTACTCAACGGAGGAACTCCAACCTTAAACTGCCGCCTGTAACACCCTGCGGCCGAATGAGGCATCAGAAGATGCACTCACATCCACCGTTTAAAACTTTGAAAAAGTGTGGACCGACGACCAGGTCGCAGCCTTACACACCTGTAACACAGAGGCTTGGTGTCGGAAAGCCCAGGAGGCTCCAATCGCCCTGGTCGAATGCGCCGTGACCCGAAAGGGAGGCGCCCGCCCCTTCAGGGCGTAGGCCTGAAGCACAACCTGTCGGATCCACCTGGAAATGGTGGCCGACGAGACTGCCAGGCCCTTACTGGGACCGGACACAGACACGAACAGCGAGTCCGACTTCCGGAACTGAGCTGTCGCCGACAAGTAAACTCGAAGGGCCCGAACCACATACAGAGAATGTAAAATGGCTTCCTTCGGGTTCTTCGGCTGAGGACATAATGATGGAACAACAATGTCCTCGTTAATGTGAAAGGCCGAAACGACCTTCGGAAGAAAAGAAGGTCGCGGGCGCAGCACCGCCTTATCCTGATGGATGACCAAGTAGGGGGCCTTGCCCACTCCCCTTGATCCAGAGTCGTGCGACTTAGGAAGTCGGCTTGCCAATTCAGAACTCCCGGAATGTATACCGCTGACAGGGCCGGAACGGACCTTTCGGCCCACCGAAGTATGTGAGCGACCTCCGTCGCCGCGGCCGAGCTCCTTGTGCCGCCCTGATGATTGACGTACGCCACGGCCGTGGCATTGTCGGACTGGATCCTGACAGGACGGCCCTGCAGCTCCAGGGACCACCTGACAAGGCACAGCTTGATCGCTCGGAGCTCCAGGATATTGATCGGCAGGCGGGACTCCTCCTGAGTCCAACGCCCCTGGGCTGACTGGGTGCCCCAGACGCCCCCCCAGCCGAAGAGGCTGGCATCCGTCGTGACCACTGTCCAGCGGCACGGAAGAAAAGACTTCCCGGACCGAAGCACCGGAGACGTCAGCCACCATGCCAGGGAAGACTTGGCCAGATGGCTCAACCGAATCTGGCGATCCAGAGAAGATGGGACCCTGTCCCATCGTGACAGAATCTCCTTCTGTAGTACCCTGGTGTGGAATTGGGCATACGGAACCGCCTCGAAGGAGGCCACCATCAGACCCAGAACCCGCATGCAGAAGCGAAGAGACGACCACTTCTGGGTCGACAACTGTCTCACTGCAGATTGCAGGGTCCGCAGTTTTTCCGATGGGAGGAACACTTTTGCCTCCCCCGAATCCAAAACCAGCCCCAGGTGTTCCAGCCTCTGGGACGGAACCAACACTGATTTTCTGAGATTCAGAAACCAGCCGAACTCCTGCAGAGTCCGACACGTGATGGACACGTCCTCCTCTAACTCTGAGCTTGAAGAAGCTCTCAGGAGAAGGTCGTCCAGGTATCCCACGATAGCGATCCCTCGCTGCCTTAGCAAGGCCAGGATCGGGGCGAGCACCTTGGTGAACACCCGTGGTGCCGACGCCAGCCCGAACGGGAGGGCCACGAATTGATAGTGGTGCTCCCCGATCGCAAAACGCAGATACCTTTGGTGGCTTGTGCAAACGGGGACATGCAGGTATGCGTCCATGATGTCCAAGGACGCCATGAAGTCCCCCTGGTGGAGGGCCGCTATGATAGAACGGACCGACTCCATCCTGAATCGCTGCACCTTGACAAAGGAGTTGAGGGCCTTTAGGTCCAGGACAGGGCGAACCCCTCCCTTCTTGGGAACCACGAACAGATTGGAGTAGAACCCCCGAAACCGTTCCAGCGAGGGAACCGGCACAACCACCCCTCTGTCCAGAAGATCCAGGGCTAGCCGACGATCCGGAGGAAGCTGGAGGTTGGATGGAAAAAATCTGTTTGGGGGACAAGAGAGGAACTCTATCTTGTACCCCGAGGCGACCACCTCGCAAACCCAACGGTCGGTCAGAAGAGAGTTCCACCGATCCGCGAAGTCGTGAAGCCGTCCCCCCACCCGAGACCCGGGCGGGGGCAGACCTTCATGCGGAAGCAGGCTTGTCCGCAGGCTTGTTTGGTTTGTTAAACCAGGGGCGCTTACGCCCGGCAGCAGGGGCTTTTGCCCCTTGCGGACCTTTTCCAGCCGCGCTGGGCGCACGAAAAAACCGCTTAGGGGTAGTAAAAGTAGGACCTTGCTTGCGGCGAGGTTCCTTACCCTTCCCCGACTGAGGGAGCAAGGTGCTCTTGCCTCCAGTGGCATCCTTAATGATGTCATCCAGGGATGCCCCAAAGAGCCGTCCGCCCTTAAAGGGCAAATCCACCAAGGCCTTTTTCGAGGACTGGTCAGCCGACCAGCACTTCAGCCATATAAGGCGGCGCAGAACCACTGCGTAGACAGAAGCCCTGGAAAGCAAAGGAATCGAATCCATAGCCGCCTCACAGAGAAACTTCTGACCCTGAATCAACTGCTCAGCCAGGTCCCTAGAGGACTCGGAAGCACCCTGGACCTCCAGATCCTGCAGCAGGAGCTTCGCCCTTTCAGTTAGCGTCTGAGCAACCAGGGCGCCGGCCTTACCGCCGAACCCACCACCGAGAACAGGGAGCGGGCCACGGCCTCCACTCTCCTATCAGCGGGGTCCTTGAAAGCAGGAGCCCCCTCCACAGGCAACGTAGTAGCCTTACTCAGTCTGGACACAGGAGGGTCCACCGACGGAGGAGTGACCCACTTTTTTAAAAAGTCCTCCTCCAGGGGGTAACGGGTAGCAAAGCTTTTAGGAATAGTAAAAGCCTTTTGCGGTGTATCCCATTCCTTATACAACAAATTGTCCAAATAAGGAACACAGGGGAATACCTTAGCGGTACGCGGTGGTTTGCGGAATCCAAAAGGGACTGACACCGCTGGTGTCTCCGCCACATCCTCTAAATGAAGAGTCTCACGCACCGCAGTAATAAGAGCTCCAACAAATTCCTTGTCAGCAGACTCCGCAGCAGAGTCATCCTCGCTGTCCATGTGGGTTAAGCCCGCATCCTCTGACATGACAGAACCAGAAGCAGCAACAGCGTTATCAGATTCTGCGTCAGAGATATCCCCAGAAACAGCCTCTGGGGGGGGGCGCTTTTTACCCCCCAACCGAGCACTGGCAGCTTCAAACCTGGTGAGAAAAGATTCCAGGACAGCCGACACCGATTCAACAGATGTGGCAGGGGAAGGGGCGCTAAGGGTTAATTCCGGCATTGTGAGGAATGAGGGGCCTGATTCAGGCTCCATATTGCAGCTGCCGTGTCACCCCCACTGCCAATGGCAGGAAAAAAGTCCCCCACAGGTCACCTCCCGGCCGCTAGAGCACAGTCTGGGGCCCCCTGAGACTCACCACCCCCCTGGTACAGCGCGGTCTGTGAAGGACAAGTGTGTGCTGAGGAGAAGCTGCAGCGCTGCGTCTGTCCCCTCAGAGGATTCGCGGTCTTTTTTCCCCGCCGAAACGGCCACTAGAGGCCGAACTAGTGCTTAAAACGGCGCCGGCCACAAGAAAATGGCCGCCGAATAATACAAGCGCGGCTCCGGCAAAATGGCCGCCGTTGCGCAGTTTTAAAACAGTGTACCCAAAAATGACAGTACACCAAAACAGCACACAGCACACACAAAAATGCCCAGAATGTCCACCACAGTCCCCTGCAGTGACACAGAACAGCCCCAGCCATACCACGAGTGAAAAAATGAGCCCCAGAGAAAAAAAAACCCCTGCACAGCCGTCACCCAAAGGGGGAAGGAGGGAGAGGAATAAGGGAGAGAGGAAAGCAGGGGAAAACCCTCAGTCGACCTCCCAAGGGAAAACATTCCAGCCAGACCACTTACCTGAGTAAGGGGCCACTACTTACCTGTCCTGCGACTACCCGGCTGGAGGTATCCCAGACAGAACCAACGTCCGCGAACGGCATGGTTGTCAGCCAGACACACTGTGACAAGGCCATAGAGACCGGTCATATGTGTGCCCTAGAACCGAAGTTCCCCGGCCGCCCCTGGAGCAATGGGGCCTGTCGTGGACGTCCCAAAGCG
Source organism: Rana temporaria (assembly GCF_905171775.1). Lineage (NCBI taxonomy): Eukaryota > Metazoa > Chordata > Amphibia > Anura > Ranidae > Rana > Rana temporaria. The sequence goes on along the minus strand of NC_053501.1, from coordinate 1,526,277 downwards.
GAGCTGAGGGCCGGCACACGCTCGAAGGCCGAACATGGGGGGACTACAAGAGTCGAGGACCCAGCCTGTCACCCAGTCGGCTGTTGATAGAAGAATCGCAGGATTCAAAAATAAAAATAAAATAAAAAAGCGAGAAAAAAACTCGCAAAATGCAAAAAAATTTGCAAGAAAAAACCTAAGGTCAATGAAGGCTGTGTCCGTCTATGAACGAAAGAGAAATTTGATTTCACTCCTCACTACCTATCACAGTTTTGAAGGCCATAAAATGCCACGGTGGCACACAACCCCCCCAAACGACCCCATTTTGGAAAGAAGACACCCCAAGCTATTTGCTGAAAGGCATGTTGAGTCCATGGAATATTACATTTTTCGGCCCCAAGTGATTGAATAATGACCAAAAATAAAAAAAAATTACAAAACGTTGTCACTAAATGATAAATTGCTCACACACGCCATTGTTATATGTGGAATTGCACCCCAAAATACATTCTGCTGCTTCTCCTGAGTACAGGGATACCACATGTGTGGGACTTTTTGGGAGCCTAGCCGCGTACGGGGCCCCGAAAACCAATCACCGCCTTCAAGATTTGTTTGAGTGAAATCAAAGATTTATGTCCTTAGAAATCTTGAAGGTGGTGATTGGTTTCCGGGGTCCCGTATATGCCCAGGGCATGTGTGAGAAATATATCATTTAGTGACAATGTTTTGTAATTTTTTTTATATTTTTTTGGTCATTATTCAATCACTTGGGGCCAAAAAAATTAATATTCCATGGACTCAACATGCCTCTCAGCAAATAGCTTGGGGTGTCTACTTTCCAAAATGGGGTCATTTGGGGGGGTTGTGTGCCATCTTTGCATTTTATGGCCTTCAAAACTGTGATAGGTAGTGAGGAGGGAAATCAAAAAATGTATGCCCTTAGAAATCTTGAAGGCGGTGATTGGTTTTTGGGGTCCCGTACGCGGCTAGGCTCCCAAAAAGTCCCACACATGTGGTATCCCCGTACTCAGGAGAAGCAGCAGAATGTATTTTGGGGTGTAATTCCACATATAACAATGGCATGTGTGAGAAATATATCATTTAGTGACAACTTTGCGCAAAAAAATAAATAAAAAAAATATATATTTATTTTTCCCGCAACTTGGGTCAAAATCTAAAATATTCCATGGACTCGACATGCGTCTCAGCAAATAGCTTGGGGTGTCTACTTTCCAAAATGGGGTCATTTGGGGGGGTTTTGAATTATCCTGGCATTTTATGCACAACATTTAGAAGCTTATGTCGCACATCACCCACTCTTCTCACCTCTTGAAGAAAAAGCCCTTTCTGACACTGTTTGTTTACATAAAAAAAAACATTTTTTTTTTTTGTTGCAAGAAAGTTAAGTTGAACCCCCAAACATTATATATTTTTAAAGCAAAGGCCCTACAGATTAAAATGGTGGGTGTTGCATTCTTTTTTCCACACAGTATTTGCGCAGCGTTTTTTCATACGCATTTTTTTTTGGAAAAAATACACTTTTTTTTTTTTTAAGCACTAAAACACACTACATTGCCCAAATTATTGATGAAATAAAAATGGTGATCTTAGGCCGAGTACATGGATACCAAACACGACATACTTTAAAATTGCGCACAAACGCGCAGTGGCGACAAACTACATACATTTTTAAAAGCCTTTACAGGTTACCACATTAGATTTACAGAGGAGGTCTACTGCTAAAATGACTGCCCTCGATCTGCCCTTCGCGGTGATACCTCACATGCATGGTGCAATTGCTGATTACATATGACTCCAGACCGACGCTTGCGTTCGCCTTTGCGCAAGAGCAGGGGGGACAGGGATGCTTTTTTTTATATATATATTTCGCTTTTTTATTTTATTTGTAAACTGTTCCTTCCATTTTATTTATTTTTTACCATTTTTATTGTTATCTCAGGGAATGTAAATATCCCTTATGATAGCAATAGTTAGTGACAGGTACTCTTTTTTTTTTTTTTTTAAATGGGGTCTATTAGACCCTAGATCTTTCCTCTGCCCTCAAAGCATCTGACCACACCAAGATCGGTGTGATAAAATGCTTTCCCAATGGCACTGGCCCGGATTCAGGTACGACTTGCGCGGGCGCAATCGTGATATGCGCCGCGCGAGTACGGATTTGCGCCCAGGCAAATATGCGAATGACCCAGAAAACAAGCTAAGCCTGAAATTAGGCTTTTTTCAACGGACGCAGTTTCTCTGCCCCGGCGCATGTAATGTGCATTTTTGCGCAGGGTGCAACTTGCGCTCTCATTGTTTTCCCTCAGCAAATATGCAAATGAGGAACTAACGCTGATTCAAAAACCTGCGTGTGTGAGGCGCAGTTTGCACACCAAGCGCGCAAGCTGTTTGGCCCGGGCAAAATTGCTCCTCATAAAAGCAGGGGCAACTTGGCAACAGACGTCCACAGGTCAGCTGGAGAGCAACTACAGCAGTACCGTTACGGACGAGCTGAGCAAGCAGAGCACCCACACTTTCTGGATCTCGCATCTGTGTGCCAACATGCCAGGGGCAGCTATGGTTCTAGCAATACTACTGAGTGAACCGACTCGTAGGAGGGCACGGGAGAGGATATACCGAGTGCGCAGGAACGTCTTTGCCATGGGTGATTCGGAGGTGTATCGCATGTTTAGATTCAGCCCTGAGGTCATCCTGGAATTAGCCACACCCCTGCATGATGACATCACCAGCCAGACACATCGTGGACATGCAGTGCAGCCACTGGTCAAGGTCCTGGCAACACTGCATTTCCTGGCAAGTGGATCTTTTCAGCGTACAAGTGGAATGGTGGCTGGGATGTCCCAATCCTCCATGAGCAGGTGTGTGCACCAAGTTATCCCTGCAATCCTCAGACGCATGTCCCACCACATCATCAGACCCACCCAGGAGGACCTGCGGCAGAAGGCAGTGACAGATTTCTATCAAATTGCCAGATTCCCACGCACCGTGGGCGCCATTGATTGCACCCATGTGGCACTACGGCGCCCCTGTGAGACCGAGCACATATACTGCAATAGAAAGCATTGGCATTCCATCAATGTCCAGGTGATAGTGGATGCCCAAGGCCTCATATGGCACGTCCGTGCCAAACACCCAGGATCCAGCCACGACAGCTACATATACCGTAAGAGCGACATCCCAACACAACGTGTATGGGGACAGCTGGCTGGTTGGTGAGTGACATGGGTGTCAGGCATGACTAACATCCTCCTGTCTTTTCCCTTCCAGGTGACTCTGCATATGCACTGGGACCCAATCTTATGACCCCATTCCGGAACCCCCAAACCCCAGGAGAGAGAAGATACAATGAAGCTCACGCCTGTACCCGTGGAGTGGTGGAACGCACCTTTGGCCTCCTAAAGTCCCGTTTCCGATGCCTGGATAAGTCTGGGGGGACCCTGTTGTATTCCCCAGACTTTGTATGCCAGATCATCGGGGCATGTTGCGTGCTGCACAACTACGCCATGAGAAATGAGAAAGGGCCTGGATATTGACATACGTGATGACCTGACCCCCGAACCCCACAATCCCCCCCCAAGCAACTCTACCCGGTCTACTGAGGGAAGAGCAATCAGGAGTGGTCTCGTGGAACGTCTCTTTGCACGTTAAACACACACAATAATCATGTCACAAGTAGAATGCACGCGTGCACACCACTGTGGTCCCTAGCACACACACCCCACATGCACCCAAAATTGGATTAGACCCAAGGATACCCCATGGTATTAGGGAGCAGCAACGCCGCGTCAAGGCTCCAATTATGTTGCTGTCCATTCATACACCTTTCACACGGCAGAGGGTGACACCCCTTTTCCAGTAGGAGTGACACCCCCCCCCCATTCACACACCAGTCACACTGTAGTATACACTCCTCATCGTGTGTAGGGACTAAAAAATTAAATAAAAACTCAAACTTAGCATAAATTAAAAATATAAAAGCTCATTATCTGAGCATTAAATAAATATATAAAAGCTCATAATCTGAGCAAAAAAAAAATCAACATATGAGCATAATCCAACTAAAGAGAAAAAGCTCCTTATCTGAGCACCAAGCACAGCAAGCTCAATTTTTGCTTACACAGGCGCAAATTACCACACAAAAGGCATCCTGAATCAGGTGGCAATCTCGCCCAATTGCGCCGGCGCAGAGAAATTGAGCTGAGCTGCACAGGTGTAATTAATGGGCAAATCTACCTGAATCTACCCCACTGTTTATATCCGGGGGGGGGGGCATTCCATCCCACTGAATGTAAAAGCAGTCTAGAGGCTAATTAGCCACTAGAACTGCTTTTACATGAAAGCCGACCGCTGGCTGAAAAGAATGATACCAAGATGATGCCTAAACCCACATACCAGTACGTTGATGGTTCTTGTTGGACATGTATTGTAATCTTTTTTTTTTTCATGCAGCCTGTTGGCTGAACGAAAAAAAAAATTGATCGGTGGGTATGCCCACCATTAGAATACCTCCCTTCATCCACCCACTTCTAATGATGGGCATACATTTATATATGTCGAAGCATGGGGGCATCCTCCCGCAAAAAAGTTATGCCGCGTACACACGGTCGGACTTTTCTATGCCGCGTACACACGGTCGGACTTTTCTATGCCGCGTACACACGGTCAGACTTTTCTATGCCGCGTACACACGGTCGGACTTTTCCACGGGCAAGCCTCCGTAGGAATGTCAACCGTATGTACGCGGCATTAGGAGCAAAATCGCTCCTCCGCCCCTAATGCCCCCATGCTTCGGCATATATGCTCTTTTTTTAACTGTGGTGGTGAAATCACCTCCTACAGGTTTGGAGTCGCGGCTTTTTATATCGTGGGAGCAAACGCTGTTGCTGTCACGCTAAATAAATCCGCGCTGCAACTGAATGGCGTACCTGCTAAGCAAATGATGGTTAACATTAAAACAAAGTAACATTACAGTATAACAGTAAGATCATACCATACCTGCAAAGCAAATACCAAAAAAAAAACATAGTAAAAAATAAAACATTTTTTAACGCAACCTGTGCCTAAAATATATATATATGCCGAAGCATGGGGGCATCCTCCCGCAAAAAAGTTATGCCGCGTACACACGGTCAGACTTTTCCACGGGCAAGCCTCCGTAGTAATGTCGAGTATATACGCGGCATTAGTAGCAAAATCGCTCCTCCGCCCCTAATGCCCCCATGCTTCGGCATATATGCTCTTTTTTTAACTGTGGTGGTGAAATCACCTCCTACAGCACTGGAGTCACGGCTTTATATAGAACACTGTATATACAGATATAATGGGGGAGGGGTGACACCAGGTGAGGCAGCCATCTTGTGAGATTTAGTTGGCCGGGAATCGAACCCGAGTCTTCTGCTTGAAAAGCAGCTGTGCTTACCACTGCACCACCAACAGTAGTGTGGGAGGAAACCGGAGTACCCGGAGGAAACCCACACAAGCACAGGGAGAACATGCAGACTCCAAGCAGGCAGTGTCCTGGTCAGGATATGAACCAAGGACCCCAGTGCTGCAAGGCAGAAGTGCTAACCACTAAGCCTCTGTGCTGCCCATATGAGGCCTCTGTTTTCTGAGGCCCGCCCCCGCTGAGCGGGGTAAATCAGTGATCTCCACTCAAAGCTCTTAGGAGGAGAAGCAGCCATCTTGGGCCACTGAATGGAGCCATTTAACCTACCAGCATGTCTTTGGGCTGTAGGAGGAAACCCACACAAGCACAGGGAGAACATGCAGACAGTGTCCTGTTCAGGATATGAACCAAGGACCCCAGTGCTGCAAGGCAGAAGTGCTAACCACTAAGCCTCGGTGCTGCCCGATCTTAAAGCAGAACTCCACCTATAAAGGGAAGTTGGTGTTTTCCTGGTGTCCTTTGTGTGGAGTGGGAGAAGTCCATGTCCTCTGCTCTGTATAGTGTCTCTATGGATAAGTTCTGTCTTATGTAAGAGAACTCGCCATGAGTGTGAGACAGACGGGGACAGGTCACTAGAATGTGTAAGCCTGGCTCTTCATAGATGCTAGAGAGTCTATTCCCAGTATGGTGGATGTCCTGATGGTCCATCATCATTGTCTATGATTGTCTGTGGAGCCGCTACCAGCTCCACCTACCGCGCCCAGGTCTGCTGGCCGGCCTCTGCTGGTTTTATGGGCGTCTGAAGGGTGACCGTTTGAATGGGGCACCAGCGCTAATTCTTTGACGCTCACCTAAAAGGTATTTACGCGTTTGCAGCCATATTGGGACGACACCTACTTTATATCTCTTACATGTTCTCATCACAGAGTAAAACTTCATAAAGATTATAATGTTTTCTGCTCACCTTTAAGGAAGGAATCGCGTGGGAAAAACAACAAAAATACATGGCACCCCCAAATCTGATACCAGAACCCCAACCGAGCATGCAGCCTGGCAGACTAGGAAAGGGGGGGATGAGCGTGCACCCCCCCTCCACTGAGCCATACTAGACCACATGCCCCCAACATGGGGAGTGTCCTTGCAAAAGGGGACCCCCCTCCCCCATGACAAGGTACCTCCCCATGTCGAGGGCATGTGACCTGGTATGGTGCGGAGAAGAGGGCGGTGCATGCTCACCCCCCTCCCCCCCTTTCCTGGCCTGCCAGGATGCATGCTCAGTAAGGGTCTGGATTTTGGGTGGCCATGTTTATTTTTATTTATTCATGAATTTTTTCCATGGGGTTCCTCCTTTAATGGTGAGCAGCATATTTTATATTCTTCTTAAAGCTTTGCTATGTGAATGGGAACACGTAACAAATATAAAGAAGGTGTAAAAAATGTGGCTGAAAAATTGGAAATACCTTTTAGGTGAGCGCAGTAGATGAATCGTTGATGCAGAGACCTGTCTTGTTACGGCCTTATCTGGTTCCTGGGAAGACTCTTCGGTTGGTGAAGTGGCAGCCGCCACCAGTGTAGGGTCCTGTGTTGTTACAGTCATATCGGGCCCCTGGGGGGACTGATTAGAAGGCTCTCCATTTAATAACTTCTTTTGGTACATTCGTACTTTTAGGAACATCCATTCGTCTTATTTTTGCAGGTTTGGCCTCAGTTAGTGATTCAGAAGCTCCAAAAATGAAAATGGAGGGCTGATGGGAAGATCCTCTGGTTACTGGAGTGGCAGCCGTACCTGGTCCCTGAGAGGGTTCCTCAGACTCCTTGTTGAGTCTTTTAGGAACAGCCAATCGTCTTATTTGTCCATTTACATTGATAGTTGGTGATTCAGAAGCTCCAAAAACAACAGTGGAGGGCTGATGGGAGGACCCTCCGCTTACTGGAGTGGCAGCCGCCACCAGTGTAGGGACCTGTGTTGGTACAGCCGTACCTGGTCCCTGGGAGGGTTCCTCAGACTTTATGATGAGTCTTTTTCTAGGAACAGCCAATCCTCTTGTTTGACAAACTACATTGATAGTTGGTGATTCAGACGCTCCAAAAACAATGGAGGGCTGATGGGAAGACCCTCCGGTTACTGGAGTGGCAGCCGCCACTAGTGTAGGGACCTGTGTTGGTACAGCCGTACCTGGTCCCTGGGAGAGTTCCTTATACTTTTTGTTGAATCTTCTTCTAAGACCATCCATTCGTCTTCTTTTTGCAGGTTTGACCTCAGTTAGTGATTCAGAAGCTCCAAAAACGAAACTGGAGGGCTGATGGGAAGATCCTTCAGTTACTGGAGTGGCAGCCGCCACCATTGTAGAGACCTGTGTTGGTACAGCCATACCTGGTCCCTGGGAGAGTTCCTCAGACTTTTTGTTGAGTCTTCTTCTAGGAACAGCCAATCGTCTTGTTTGACCAACTACATTGATAGTTGGTGATTCAGAAGCTCCAAAATTAACAATGGAGGGCTGATGTGAAGACCCTCCAGTTTCTGGATTTGCTGCCACCATTAGTGTAGGGACCTGTGTTGGTACAGCCGTACCTGGTCCCTGAGAAGGTTCCTCAGACTCTTTGTTTAGTCTTTTTCTAGGAACAGCCAATCGTCTTGTTTGACCAACTACAGATGTAGTTGGTGATTCAGAAGTTCCAACAATGGAGGGCTGATGAAAGGACCCTCCAGTTTCTGGAGTGGCAGTCCCCACTAGTGTAGGGACCTGTGTTGGTACAGCCGTACCTGGTCCCCGGGAGGGTTTCTTAGACTTTTTGTTGAATCTTTTTCTAGGAACAGCTAATTGTCTTATTTTTGCAGGTTTGACCTCAGTTAGTGATTCAGAAGCTCCAAAAACGAAAATGGAGGGCTGATGGGGAGATCCTTCAGTTACTGGAGTGGCAGCCGCCACCAGTGTAGGGACCTGTGTTGGTACAGCCGTACCTGGTGCCTGGGAGAGTTCCTCAGACTTTTTGTTAAGTCTTTTTCTAGGAACAGCCAATTGTCTCATTTGTCCATTTACATTGATAGTTGGTGATTCAGAAGTTCCAAAAACGTGAATAGAGGGCTGATGAAAGGACCCTCCAGTTTCTGGAGTGGCAGCCGCCACTAGTGTAGGGACCTGTGTTGGTACAGCCGTACCTGGTCCTCGGGAGGGTTTCTTAGACTTTTTGTTGAATCTTTTAGGAACAGCCAATCGTCTTATTTTTGCAGGTTTGGCCTCAGTTAGTGATTCAGAAGCTCCAAAAATAAAAATGGAGGGCTGATGGGAAGATCCTTCAGTTACTGGAGTGGCAGCCGCCACCAGTGTAGGGACCTGTGTTGGTACAGCCGTACCTGGTGCCTGGGAGGGTTCCTCAGACATTTTGTTGAGTCTTCTTCTAGGAACAGCCAATCGTCTTGTTTGACCAACTACATTCATAGTTGGTGATTCAGAAGCGTCGAAAAGGGATGGCTGATGGGAAGACCCTCCGGTTACTGGAGTGGCAGCCCCCACCAGTGTAGGGACCTGTGTTGGTACAGCCGTACCTGGTCCCCGGGAGGGTTTCTTAGACTTTTTGTTGATTCTTCTTCTAGGAACAGCCAATCGTCTTATTTTTGCAGGTTTGACCTCAGTTAGTGATTCAGAAGCATCAAAAACGAAAAGGGAGGGCTGATGGGAAGACCCTTCGGTTACTGGAGTGGCAGCCGCCACCAGTGTAGGGACTTGTGTTGGTACAGCTGTACCTGGTCCCTGGGAGGGTTCCTCAGACTTTTTGTTGAGTCTTCTTCTAGGAACAGCCAATCGTCTTGTTTGACCAACTACATTCATAGTTGGTGATTCAGAAGCGTCGAAAAGGGATGGCTGATGGGAAGACCCTCCGGTTACTGGAGTGGCAGCCCCCACCAGTGTAGGGACCTGTGTTGGTACAGCCGTACCTGGTCCCTGGGAGGGTTCCTCAGACTTTTTGTTGAGTCTTCTTCTAGGAACAGCCAATGGTCTTTGACCAACAACATTGATAGTTGGTGATTCAGAAGCATCAAAAAGGGAGGGCTGATAGGAAGACCCTTTGGTTACTGGAGTGGCAGCTGCCACCAGTGTAGGGACCTGTGTTGGTACAGCCGTACCTGGTCCCTGGGAGGGTTCCTCAGAATTTTTGTTGAGTCTTCTTCTAGGAACAGCCAATGGTCTTTGACCAACAACATTTATAGTTGGTGATTCAGAAGCATCAAAAAGGGAGGGCTGATGGGAAGACCCTTCGGTTACTGGAGTGGCAGCCGCCACCAGTGTAGGAACCTGTGTTGGTACGGCCGTACCTGGTCCCTGGGAGGGTTCCTCAGACATTTTGTTGAGTCTTCTTCTAGGAACAGCCAATCGTCTTGTTTGACCAACTTCATTGATAGTTAGTGAATCAAAAGCGTCGAAAAGGGAGGGCTGATGGGAAGACCCTCCGGTTACTGAGGTGGCAGCCGCCACCAGTGTAGGGACCTGTGTTGGTACAGCCGTACCTGGTCCCTGGGAGGGTTCTTCAGACTTTTTGTTGAGTCTTCTTCTAGGAACAGCCAATGGTCTTTGATCAACAACATTGATAGTTGCTGATTCAGAAGCATCAAAAAGGGAGGGCTGATGGGAAGACCCTTCGGTTACTGGAGTGGCAGCCGCCACCAGTGTAGGGACCTGTGTTGGTACAGCCGTACCTGGTCCCTGGGAGGGTTCCTCAGACTTTTTGTTGAGTCTTCTTCTAGAAACAGCCAATGGTCTTTGACCAACTTCATTGATAGTTGGTGATTCAGAAGTGTCGAAAAGGGAAGGCTGATGGGAAGACCCTTCGGTTACTTGAGTGGCAGCCGCCACCAGTGTAGGGACCTGTGTTGGTACAGCCGTACCTGGTCCCTGGGAGGGTTCCTCAGACTTTTTGTTGAGTCTTCTTCTAGGAACAGCCAATGGTCTTTGACCAACAACATTTATAGTTGGTGATTCAGAAGCATCAAAAAGGGAGGGCTGATGGGAAGACCCTTCGGTTACTGGAGTGGCAGCCGCCACCAGTGTAGGGACCTGTGTTGGTACAGCCGTACCTGGTCCCTGGGAGGGTTCCTCAGACTTTTTGTTGAGTCTTCTTCTAGGAACAGCCAATGGTCTTTGACCAACAACATTTATAGTTGGTGATTCAGAAGCATCAAAAAGGGAGGGCTGATGGGAAGACCCTTCGGTTACTGGAGTGGCAGCCGCCACCAGTGTAGGGACTTGTGTTGGTACAGCCATACCTGGTCCCTGGGAGGGTTCCTCAGACTTTTTGTTGAGTCTTCTTCTAGGAACAGCCAATGGTCTTTGACCAACTTCATTGATAGTTGGTGATTCAGAAGTGTCGAAAAGGGAGGGCTGATGGGAAGACCCTTTGGTTACTGGAGTGGCAGCCGCCACCAGTGTAGGGACTTGTGTTGGTACAGCCATACCTGGTCCCTGGGAGGATTCCTCAGACTTTTTGTTGAGTCTTCTTCTAGGAACAGCCAATGGTGTTTGACCAACTTCATTGATAGTTGGTGATTCAGAAGTGTCGAAAAGGGAGGGCTGATGGGAAGACCCTTCGGTTACTGGAGTGGCAGCCGCCACCAGTGTAGGGACTTGTGTTGGTACAGCCATACCTGGTCCCTGGGAGGATTCCTCAGACTTTTTGTTGAGTCTTCTTCTAGGAACAGCCAATCGTCTTGTTTGACCAACTACATCGATAGTTGGTGATTCAGAAGTGTCAAAAATGAAAAGGGAGGGCTGATGGGAAGACCCTCCGGTTTCTGGAGTGACTGCCGCCACCAGTGTAGGGACCTGTGTTGGTACAGCCGTACCTGGTCCCTGGGAGGGTTCCTCAGACTTTTTGTTGAGTCTTCTTCTAGGAACAGCCAATGGTCTTTGACCAACAACATTTATAGTTGGTGATTCAGAAGCATCAAAAAGGGAGGGCTGATGGGAAGACCCTTCGGTTACTGGAGTGGCAGCCGCCACCAGTGTAGGGACCTGTGTTGGTACAGCCGTACCTGGTCCCTGGGAGGGTTCCTCAGACTTTTTGTTGAGTCTTCTTCTAGGAACAGCCAATGGTCTTTGACCAACAACATTTATAGTTGGTGATTCGGAAGCATCAAAAAGGGAGGGCTGATGGGAAGACCCTTCGGTTACTGGAGTGGCAGCCGCCACCAGTGTAGGGACTTGTGTTGGTACAGCCATACCTGGTCCCTGGGAGGGTTCCTCAGACTTTTTGTTGAGTCTTCTTCTAGGAACAGCCAATGGTCTTTGACCAACTTCATTGATAGTTGGTGATTCAGAAGTGTCGAAAAGGGAGGGCTGATGGGAAGACCCTTCGGTTACTGGAGTGGCAGCCGCCACCAGTGTAGGGACTTGTGTTGGTACAGCCATACCTGGTCCCTGGGAGGATTCCTCAGACTTTTTGTTGAGTCTTCTTCTAGGAACAGCCAATCGTCTTGTTTGACCAACTACATCGATAGTTGGTGATTCAGAAGTGTCAAAAATGAAAAGGGAGGGCTGATGGGAAGACCCTCCGGTTTCTGGAGTGACTGCCGCCACCAGTGTAGGGACCTGTGTTGGTACAGCCGTACCTGGTCCCTGGGAGGGTTCCTCAGACTTTGTGTTGAGTCTTCTAGGAACAGTTAATGGTTTTTGACCAACAACATTAATAGTTGGTGATTCAGAAGCATCAAAAACGAAAATGGAGGGCTGATGGGAAGACCCTCTGGTTACTGGAGTGGCAGCCACCACTAGTGTAGGGACCTGTGTTGGTACAGCTGTACCTGGTCCCTGGCATGGTTTCTTAGACTTTTTGTTGAGTCTTCTTCTAGGAACAGCTAATTGTCTTGTTTGTCCAACCACATTGATAGTTGGTGATTCAGAAGCTGCAGAAAGAGACATAGAGGGCTGATGTGAAGACCCTTCGGTTACTGCAGTGGCCGCCGCTATCAGTGTAGAAACCCATGTTACAGCCAAATCAGGCCCCTGGGAGGACTGATTAGAAGATCCTCTGGTTTCTGCAGTGGCCGCTGCCACCAGTGTGGGGACCTCTGTTGGTAAAGCTGTACCTGGTCCCTGGGAGGGCTGATGGGATGACCCTCCCGTTGCTGGAGTGGCATCCGCCACCACCGTGTGGACCTGTATTGGTACATCCGTACCTTGGTTCCTTGGAGTCTCCGTGTGAACGTCACATTCTGGCAAAGTCTCTGTGTAAACGCCATATGCTTGTGGCATCTTCGTGTGAACTTCACATGCTGTTGATGCCTCCGTGTGAACTTCACATGCTGTTGATGTCTCCGTGTGAACGTCACATGCTGGTGGAGTCTCTGTGTGAATGTCACATGCTGGTGGAGTCTCCGTGTGAACGTTGCATGCTGTTGATGCCTCCGTGTGAACTTTACATGCTGTTGATGTCTCCGTGTGAATGTCACATGCTGGTGGAGTCTCTGTGTGAATGTCACATGCTGGTGGAGTCTCCGTGTGAACGTTGCATGCTGTTGATGCCTCCGTGTGAACTTCACATGCTGTTGATGTCTCCGTGTGAACGTCACATGCTGTTGATGTCTCCGTGTGAACGTCACATGCTGGTGGAGTCTCCGTGTGAACGTCACATGCTGTTGATGTCTCCGTGTGAACGTCACATGCTGTTGATGTCTCCGTGTGAACGTCACTTGCTGTTGATGTCTCCGTGTGAACATCACATGCTGGTGGAGTCTCCGTGTGAATGTCACATGCTGGTGGAGTCTCCGTGTGAACGCTGCATGCTGTTGATGTCTCCGTGTGAACGTCACATGCTGGTGGAGTCTCTGTGTGAACGTCACATGCTGGTGGAATCTCAATGTAGCATTCATATTCTGTCTCGCTCACTGGGGCAGTCCTGCCTTGTGAGCTGTCTGTGCAGTAAATACTGCGTACATCTGCAATAAAAATTAGAATCGGATTTAGCACCTTCACTTCATCTACATTTTATATATTTTTTATACAACATCAAATTATAGAGAGAAAAGTTCCAAATCCCAGTGTCAGGGGCAATAAATAAACCTGACATGACAGGGACACAGGGATGACTAATGTTGGCCTTCATATAAAAATGTTGGTTGCCTGGCCTTCATGCCGACCCAGTAAAATGAATGGAGTCAGAAAGGGAACTGATTCCTCACTTCCGGGTGCGGGGGAGTAATCTGCAGGGCTTCTGTTTCTGATTATTAAACACTCGGCCTCTTTTATTGTAATCCCTCGAATTGTTGCTGTGGATTGATATAGAAGAGGCCGGGGACCGGGAACTGATGTATTGCAGATTACTCCGCCGCACCCCAAAGTGAAGAAATAGTCCCCTGCACGTTTTGGATCGATTTCCATGCGATTCTGTCATGTGACAATGGTGACAAGATCTTGCCATGTTTGGGGTGCCATTAAGAATAATGTATTCCGAATTCTTGCTCCCCCCTTTTCCCATGATTTGGAATCACAGCACTTCTACCGGCCATTCCAAATCGGCCAGTGTGGGCGGAGTGTCAGGCAGAATTCCAGGCAAATGATGAAATAGATACTGTCTGTGGGAGCTGCTTTACAGCACAGCCCTGCAGGGATCTACTAGGGGCCCCATTTGTTCAGCAGGGGGGAGGGGCATAAAGGGTCTATTTAATGCCTTTGGGGTGCAGACGGAGTGATCTTCTGCACTGCAGTTCCCAATAATTACATTTAAGTTCTGGCCTCTTCTATATCAACCAATCAGGGACAGGCCTGGACTGTAATTGTTGGGGAGCGCAGCTCTGCAGATCACACCACCTGCACCCTAAAGACATCACCATTTTATTTTATGTTGGCTACAATGTCCATGTTGGCAATTTCTGGCAGTTGGTTGGCACTGAGGGGATCGGCCCAGCCTGTAATGAGGGGAATGCAAAGCTGGTTCAAATAAAGTCAGTTAGGAGCTGACAGGTGGGGGGAGGGGGGCTCTCTGTATAAAGGGGAGGGGGGCTCTCTGTATAAAGGGGAGGGGGCTCTCTGTATAAAGGGGGGGTCTCTCTGTATAAAGGGGAGGGGGGCTCTCTGTATAAAGGGGAGGGGGGCTCTCTGTATAAAGGGGAGGGGGCTCTCTGTATAAAGGGGAGGGGGCTCTCTGTATAAAGGGGAGGGGGGCTCTCTGTATAAAGGGGAGGGGGCTCTCTGTATAAAGGGGGGGGCTCTCTGTATAAAGGGGAGGGGGCTCTCTGTATAAAGGGGAGGGGGCTCTCTGTATAAAGGGGAGGGGGCTCTCTGTATGAGGGGGAGGGGGCTCTCTGTATAAAGGGGAGGGGGCTCTCTGTATAAAGGGGAGGGGGGCTCTCTGTATGAGGGGGAGGGGGGCTCTCTGTATAAAGGGGAGGGGGCTCTCTGTATGAAGGGGAGGGGGGCCTCTCTGTATAAAGGGGAGGGGGGCTCTCTGTATAAAGGGGAGGGGGGCTCTCTGTATAAAGGGGAGGGGGGGCTCTCTGTATAAAGGGGAGGGGGGCTCTCTGTATAAAGGGGAGGGGGGGCTCTCTGTATAAAGGGGAGGGGGGGCCTCTCTGTATAAAGGGGGGGGCTCTCTGTATAAAGGGGAGGGGGGCTCCCTGTATAAAGGGGAGGGGGCTCTCTGTATAAAGGGGAGGGGGGCTCCCTGTATAAAGGGGAGGGGGCTCTCTGTATAAAGGGGAGGGGGGCTCTCTGTATAAAGGGGAGGGGGGCTCTCTGTATAAAGGGGAGGGGGAGGGGGCTCTCTGTATAAAGGGGAGGGGGCTCTCTGTATACAGCGCCAAGAATTACTGTTTGCTTTTCTTGGTTTAAAAATCTGCAGATTTCTTCTTACAGGACAAAAACCATCAATGTCCATGGAAATCCCTATACATGTGTACATATGGGGGGGGGGGGGTGTTTTATGAGTCCTGGCCCCCCGGAGTTAGTATGTGGCTCCATCATACGCTGCTATCTGCAGCTCTCCCTGTGTCTCCTCACCCCTCCCTGTACATGTTTCCTCCCCTCCTCCTCACCCCTCCCCCTCCATGTCTCCTCCCCCTCTGTCACCTCCCCCTCCCCCTGATCTGTATCTCTCCTCCTCTGTCACATAATAATCTCCATCCCAGTGCCTGTGCTTTATAAACAACAATCAGACATTTCTCCTTGTATTACAATGTATCCATCTTGGTCTCTGTTTAATCTCCAACTGTCATAATGCTGCCCATGTGATCCGTAATGACAGTTGGGTTGAGAGCACAACCAGTGTGACAGTTGGCTCTCCCAGCATGCCGGGAATCAAAATGATTTTTGTTCAATCGATGGATTTCCTTCCTCTTTATTCCGCTAGAAACCGTTTCTTTATAAATAACCCACAGACACTGGGAGGAGCTTTGTATGTGTCAGAGGGGAGGGTATAAAGATCACATAGAGGCTTAACTCCTCCCCCTCCCTGTACATGACTCCTCCTCCCTGTACATGTCTCCTCCTCCTCCCTGTACATGACTCCTCCCCCTCCCTGTAAATGACTCCTCCCCCTCCCTGTTCATGACTCCTCCCCCTTCCTGTACATGTCTCCTCCCCCTCCCTGTACATGTCTCCCCCTCCCTGTACATGACTCCTCCCCCTCCCTGTACATGACTCCTCCCTGTAAATGTCTCCTCCTCCTCCCTGTACATGACTCCTCCCCCTCCCTGTACATGACCCCTCCCCCTCCCTGTACATGTCTCCTCCTCTCTGTACATGACTCCTCCCCCTCCCTGTACATGACTCCTCCCCCTCCCTGTACATGACTCCTCCCCCTCCTCCCTGTACATGACTCCTCCCCCTCCCTGTACATGACTCCTCCCCCTCACTGTACATGACTCCTCCCCCTCCCTGTACATGACTCCTCCCCCTCACTGTACATGACTCCTCCCCCTCCCTGTACATGACTCCTCCCCCTCCCTGTACATGACCCCTCCCCCTCCCTGTACATGTCTCCTCCCCCTCCCTGTACAGTACATTTTGTATCGATCACTATCCATAGTACTTACCAATCTCGGTGTCGGTATCCCGGTGATGTCTTTTGGCTTTACAGCCGGATCCGAAACATCCAACGACGGCTCTGATACAGCCGCGTACAAGCGCCCGGCTCCTCTTCATTTTGGAGGGCTTTTTGGGGGTATCTGCAGGCTGGACACTGATACCTCCTCCTTCCACAGCCGCCCTTCCTTCGCTGGGCTTCTCTTCGGTGTTTTTCAGAGAAAAAAGCTTTTTACATTTAAGTTGTCTCATTATTAAGAATAAAGAAACGCGCTTTAAATGTACGAGAACTAGAAATCGCAATGAAATCCAATCGAATGAAATCGAATGAAATCGCAAGAAAAATCTCAGGAGAGATTAGAAACACGTCTTCACTGGTCAGTGATCAGTCGTCTTCTGCCGCCTCCCCTCCGCACCGCCTTATATTCGCTCAGCTGATGACATCAATGGTAACCATGGCAACAGACGCACTGTCTGCACCACATTATATGACATCACCGCAATGTCATGTGAAAATAACTGCCGTTTTTTCTTAAAGGGGCCACGTCCTTATTTGTGAACTTTGTGAATTCAGGCTGTAGGATCAGAATACGGATCTCATAGAAGATGTTCTTGTGGATGAGATTTAACCCTTTCACTCCCAGATCTCTTCATTATTATTATTACACCCCCCAATTATTTCTACATGTGTAACCCTTTCACCGCCAAATCACAATGTCTTTCTTTTAGTTTTTAACACTTTCAGCGCCAAACCAAATTTTTTAACCCTCCTCATTTTTTTAACCCTTTCACTGCTAGGTGGAATGTTTTCCCTTTCATATATGAACCCTTTCTTTGCCAAACCAAGATTTATTATTAATCCTTTCATTTCTTTTAACCCTTTCATTGCCAAAACCAAATGTTTTTTTTAAAACCCCTCCCCCATTTTTAACCCTTTCACTGCCAAACCAGTAATTTTCATCTTTCATCTGTTTTTAACCCTTTCAGCAACAAACCATTTTTTTAACCCTTTCACTGCCAAATCATATCTCCCCCCCCCCCCCCACACACACACACACACACAGTTTTAACCCTTTAATGGCCAGGCGGAATGTTTTCCCTTTCATTTATGAACCCTTTCTTTGCCAAACCAAGATTTATTCCTTTCATTTTTTTTAACCTTTTCAGTACCAAAGCCAAATTATTATTATTTTTTATAACCCTCCACCTCCCAACCCTTTCACTGCCAAACCAATCATTTTTATTTTATTTTAATCCTTTCATCTTTTTTAACCCTTTCAGCGCCAAACCAAGTTTTTTTTAACTCTTTCACTACCAAATCATAATTGTTATTCCTTTCGTTTATAAATAAAGGAAATCATCTTTATTATCACATCATTTCCTGTTTGCAATGCCTCCTGGGAGACGAGTGTCATCAATGGGCGCAAATACGGTGTGACAGAAAGTATTTCAACCACCGCCATTTTATTCTCCAGGGTGTAAGGAAAAAATGTATAATGTTTGGGGGTTCTAAGTAAATTTCGAGCAAGATAAAAAGATATTAACTTGTAAACAGCAAATCTCAGGAAGAGGCTCGGGGGGGGGGGGGGGGAGCCGCGTCCTTGTGTGTGAACTTTGTGAATTCAGGCTGTAGGATCAGAATACGGATCTAATAGGGGTACGGCTCCGGGAAGAACATGTTATTGTCAATGAGATTTAACCCTTTCACCACCAAACTATATTCTTCATTTATTCCAAATGGAAAGTGTAGCAAAGTATGGGGCAGTTGTCGCTCTCTCGCCCTCTATATACAGTATGGGACGGTTGTCGCTCTCTCGCCCCCTATATACGGTATGGGACGGTTGTCGCTCTCTCGCCCCCTATATACGGTATGGGACAGTTGTCGCTCTCTCGTCCTCTATATATGGTATGGGACGGTTGTCGCTCTCTCGCCCTCTATATACGGTATGGGACGGTTGTCGCTCTCTCACCCTCTATATACGGTATGGGACGATTGTCGCTCTCTCGCCCCCTATATACGGTATGGGACAGTTGTCGCTCTCTCTCGCCCTGTATATACGGTATGGGACGGTTGTCGCTCTCTCGCCCTCTATATACGGTATGGGACGGTTGTCGCTCTCTCGCCCTCTATATATGGTATGGGACGGTTGTCGCTCTCTATATATACGTTATGGGACGGTTGTCGCTCTCTATATACGGTATGGGACGGTTGTCGCTCTCTCGCCCTGTATATACGGTATGGGACGGTTGTCGCTCTCTCGCCCTCTATATACGGTATGGGACGGTTGTCGCTCTCTCGCCCTCTATATACGGTATGGGACGGTTGTCGCTCTCTCGCCCTCTATATACGGTATGGGACGGTTGTCACTCTCTCGCCCTCTATATACGGTATGGGACGGTTGTCGCTCTCTATATATACGTTATGGGACGGTTGTCGCTCTCTATATACGGTATGGGACGGTTGTCGCTCTCTCGCCCCCTATATACGGTATGGGACGGTTGTCGCTCTCTCGCCCTCTATATACGGTATGGGACGGTTGTCGCTCTCTCGCCCTCTATATACGGTATGGGACAGTTGTCGCTCTCTCGCCCCCTATATACGGTATGGGACGGTTGTCGCTCTCTCGCCCTCTATATACGGTATGGGACGGTTGTCGCTCTCTATATATACGTTATGGGACGGTTGTCGCTCTCTATATACGGTATGGGACGGTTGTCGCTCTCTCGCCCTCTATATACGGTATGGGACGGTTGTCGCTCTCTCGCCCCCTATATACGGTATGGGACGGTTGTCGCTCTCTCGCCCTCTATATACGGTATGGGACGGTTGTCGCTCTCTCGCCCTCTATATACGGTATGGGACGGTTGTCGCTCTCTCGTTGTGCCCGTCTGATCTGCAACTACAGGAAACGTTTGGGTGAAGTTATTGCTGCCAAAGGAGGTTCAACCAGTTATTAAATCCAAGGGTTCACATACTTTTTCCACCCGCACTGTGAATGTTTACATGACGTGTGCAATAAAAACACGGGAACATTTCATTCTCTGTGTGTTATCAGTGTGAGATGACTGTCAGTGTCTATTGTTGTGACTGCAGATCACATTTTATGAGAAATCCGCATCATTCCACAAGGGGTTCACATACTTCTTCTTGCAACTGTATTTTAGTCATCTCAATAGTTGACTAAAATGGTTCTAAATTTGTTGACTAAAATGTTTTATTCTACGAAATTAATACTGCCCAGTCCTTGAGGGCAGCAAGGTAGGAAGCACCCTCCCCCCGGTGACGTGGGGCCAGATCCCCGTACATCCTGCGACGGCGTCGCGTAAGCTATTTACACTGCGCCGCTAATACTTACAGGAGCAAGTGCCGTATTCTCCAAGCACTGCAATCTCCCGCCGGCCGCTAGGTGTCGTCGCGTTTTTTTTACGCGTCGGATTTGCAAATGAGGAGAACCGCCGATTCAAGACCGAACGCCCGCCCGTCGCTTTTTTTTTAAACGTCGTTTGCGTTCGGCTTTTTCCGGCGGATAGTTACCCCTGCTATATGAGGGGTAGCTAATGTTAAGTATGGCCGTCGTTCCCGCGCCGAGATTCAAATTTTTACGTCGTTTGCGTAAGTCGATCGGGAATACGGATGCCCGGAATTAACGTAGCCGCCGAAAACAATGACGTCCTAGAGACGTCATTTGGAGCATGCGCACTGGGAAATTTCGCCGGCGGCGCATGCGCAGTTAAATCGGCGCGGGGACGCGCCTGATTTAAATTGTACGCTCCCCCTAGCCGCGGAATTTGCATTCCGCCGGGGGAGTTACGATCCGCCGGCGCAAGTTTCGAGGTAAGTGCTTTCTGAATACTGCACTACTGCTCTCCTGAGTAATGTAGTGATCCCTTCCAGGGTCCTTGGTCCCTCTCCTGAGTAATGTAGTGATCCCTTCCAGGGTTCTGAGTCCCTCTCCTGGGTAATGTAGTGATCCCTTCCAGGGTTCTGAGTCCCTCTCCTGAGTAATGTAGTGATCCCTTCCTGAGTCCCTCTCCTGAGTAATGTAGTGATCCCTTCCAGGGTCCTGAGTCCCTCTCCTGAGAAATGTAGTGGTCCCTTCCAGGGTCCTTGGTCCCTTTCCTGAGTAATGTAGTGATCCCTTCCATGGTCCTGGGTCCCTCTCCTGAGTAATGTAGTGATCCCTTCCAGGGTCCTTGGTCCCTTTCCTGAGTAATGTAGTAATCCCTTCCAAGGTCCTGAGTCCCTCTCCTGAGAAATGTAGTGATCCCTTCCTGAGTCCCTCTCCTGAGTAATGTAGTGATCCCTTCCAGGGTTCTGAGTCCCTCTCCTGGGTAATGTAGTGATCCCTTCCAGGGTCCTGAGTCCCTCTCCTGAGAAATGTAGTGGTCCCTTCCAGGGTCCTTGGTCCCTTTCCTGAGTAATGTAGTGATCCCTTCCAGGGTCCTTGTTCCCTCTCCTGAGTAATGTAGTGATCCCTTCCTGAGTCCCTCTCCTGGGTAATGTAGTGATCCCTTCCAGGGTCCCTCTCCTGGGTAATGTAGTGATCCCTTCCAGGGTCCTTGGTCCCTCTCCTGAGTAATGTAGTGATCCCTTCCAGGGTCCTTGGTCCCTCTCCTGAGTAATGTAGTTATCCCTTCCAGGGTCCTTGGTCCCTCTCCTGAGTAATGTAGTGATCCCTTCCAGGGTCCTGAGTCCCTCTCCTGAGTAATGTAGTGATCCCTTCCAGGGTCCTGAGTCCCTCTCCTGAGTAATGTAGTGATCCCTTCCAGGGTCCTGAGTCCCTCTCCTGAGTAATGTAGTGATCCCTTCCAGGGTCCTGAGTCCCTCTCCTGAGTAATGTAGTGATCCCTTCCAGGGTCCTGAGTCCCTCTCCTGAGTAATGTAGTGATCCCTTCCAGGGTCCTGAGTCCCTCTCCTGAGTAATGTAGTGATCCCTTCCAGGGTCCTGAGTCCCTCTCCTGAGTAATGTAGTGATCCCTTCCTGAGTCCCTCTCCTGAGTAATGTAGTGATCCCTTCCAGGGTCCTGGGTCCCTCTCCTGAGTAATGTAGTGATCCCTTCCAGGGTCCTTGGTCCCTTTCCTGAGTAATGTAGTGATCCCTTCCTGAGTCCCTCTCCTGAGTAATGTAGTGATCCCTTCCAGGGTCCTGAGTCCCTCTCCTGAGAAATGTAGTGGTCCCTTCCAGGGTCCTTGGTCCCTTTCCTGAGTAATGTAGTGATCCCTTCCAGGGTCCTGAGTCCCTCTCCTGAGTAATGTAGTGATCCCTTCCAGGGTCCTTGGTCCCTTTCCTGAGTAATTGTTAAATGCAGGGGGCAGGGGGAAGAGGGATGACAGAGATAGAACAGAGGACATAGTGGACATATGCCTCTAACAGGTGTCATGCGATGTGTTGTCAAAAACCTCTTCCTATCCAGGCGTTGCTTCCAAAATATTCAGACATAACTTCATTATATGATGGTTTATTCTTCCAACGATTATGACAGCAAACAGACAGCTTATGCTTACATTGTTACGTTGTTACAGACATCATGGCAAGTAGGCATCACAAAGTTACAGAAGGAGGAAATAGATGGTACATCTTCTCTGCTGGAAAGAGCCCCTTATGATCTTTCTCCTGGGTGAGGGTCCCTTCCCTCCTAGCAGGTTGGGTTCCAACTTCCATCTCATCAGCAGAGTCCGATGACCCTGAGACCCCCGTGGGTCAGATGACCCTGAGGTTTCCTAGCTTGCTATGCTTACCACGTGTACATTTATACAAGTTTAACAGCTAACTAAGCACAATTGGCTCGTTTCCAAACAAGGTCGCGATGAGCTCTAACGCTCGCTATGTACATTTAAGTAACATCTCCTCCCCTATCCTTGACTTAGGACTTTTAAGAATAGATATGGCCTAACCTACCATCTGTTCTGTTGTCCTACATTGACCTTCGTTTGTCTTTAACAAACCTTCAAATGCTACCATGTTTAAGCATTGATTCAGAGACCTTTATAACATAATATCAATACATTTAAAATCTAACAGTAATGTAGTGATCCCTTCCAGGGTCCTGAGTCCCTCTCCTGAGTAATGTAGTGATCCCTTCCTGAGTCCCTCTCCTGAGTAATGTAGTGATCCCTTCCAGGGTTCTGAGTCCCTCTCCTGGGTAATGTAGTGATCCCTTCAAGGGTCCTGAGTCCCTCTCCTGAGAAATGTAGTGGTCCCTTCCAGGGTCCTTGGTCCCTTTCCTGAGTAATGTAGTGATCCCTTCCAGGGTCCTTGTTCCCTCTCCTGAGTAATGTAGTGATCCCTTCCTGAGTCCCTCTCCTGGGTAATGTAGTGATCCCTTCTAGGGTCCCTCTCCTGGGTAATGTAGTGATCCCTTCCAGGGTCCCTCTCCTGGGTAATGTAGTGATCCCTTCCAGGGTCCTTGGTCCCTCTCCTGAGTAATGTAGTGATCCCTTCCAGGGTCCTTGGTCCCTCTCCTGAGTAATGTAGTTATCCCTTCCAGGGTCCTTGGTCCCTCTCCTGAGTAATGTAGTGATCCCTTCCAGGGTCCTGGGTCCCTCTCCTGAGTAATGTAGTGATCCCTTCCAGGGTCCTGAGTCCCTCTCCTGAGTAATGTAGTGATCCCTTCCAGGGTCCTGAGTCCCTCTCCTGAGTAATGTAGTGATCCCTTCCAGGGTTCTGAGTCCCTCTCCTGGGTAATGTAGTGATCCCTTCAAGGGTCCTGAGTCCCTCTCCTGAGAAATGTAGTGGTCCCTTCCAGGGTCCTTGGTCCCTTTCCTGAGTAATGTAGTGATCCCTTCCAGGGTCCTTGTTCCCTCTCCTGAGTAATGTAGTGATCCCTTCCTGAGTCCCTCTCCTGGGTAATGTAGTGATCCCTTCTAGGGTCCCTCTCCTGGGTAATGTAGTGATCCCTTCCAGGGTCCCTCTCCTGGGTAATGTAGTGATCCCTTCCAGGGTCCTTGGTCCCTCTCCTGAGTAATGTAGTGATCCCTTCCAGGGTCCTTGGTCCCTCTCCTGAGTAATGTAGTTATCCCTTCCAGGGTCCTTGGTCCCTCTCCTGAGTAATGTAGTGATCCCTTCCAGGGTCCTGGGTCCCTCTCCTGAGTAATGTAGTGATCCCTTCCAGGGTCCTGAGTCCCTCTCCTGAGTAATGTAGTGATCCCTTCCAGGGTCCTGAGTCCCTCTCCTGAGTAATGTAGTGATCCCTTCCAGGGTTCTGAGTCCCTCTCCTGGGTAATGTAGTGATCCCTTCAAGGGTCCTGAGTCCCTCTCCTGAGAAATGTAGTGGTCCCTTCCAGGGTCCTTGGTCCCTTTCCTGAGTAATGTAGTGATCCCTTCCAGGGTCCTTGTTCCCTCTCCTGAGTAATGTAGTGATCCCTTCCTGAGTCCCTCTCCTGGGTAATGTAGTGATCCCTTCTAGGGTCCCTCTCCTGGGTAATGTAGTGATCCCTTCCAGGGTCCCTCTCCTGGGTAATGTAGTGATCCCTTCCAGGGTCCTTGGTCCCTCTCCTGAGTAATGTAGTGATCCCTTCCAGGGTCCTTGGTCCCTCTCCTGAGTAATGTAGTTATCCCTTCCAGGGTCCTTGGTCCCTCTCCTGAGTAATGTAGTGATCCCTTCCAGGGTCCTGGGTCCCTCTCCTGAGTAATGTAGTGATCCCTTCCAGGGTCCTGAGTCCCTCTCCTGAGTAATGTAGTGATCCCTTCCAGGGTCCTGAGTCCCTCTCCTGAGTAATGTAGTGATCCCTTCCAGGGTCCTGAGTCCCTCTCCTGAGTAATGTAGTGATCCCTTCCAGGGTCCTGAGTCCCTCTCCTGAGTAATGTAGTGATCCCTTCCAGGGTTCTGAGTCCCTCTCCTGGGTAATGTAGTGATCCCTTCCAGGGTCCTGAGTCCCTCTCCTGAGTAATGTAGTGATCCCTTCCAGGGTCCTGAGTCCCTCTCCTGAGTAATGTAGTGATCCCTTCCAGGGTCCTGAGTCCCTCTCCTGAGTAATGTAGTGATCCCTTCCAGGGTCCTGAGTCCCTCTCCTGAGTAATGTAGTGATCCCTTCCAGGGTCCTGAGTCCCTCTCCTGAGTAATGTAGTGATCCCTTCCTGAGTCCCTCTCCTGAGTAATGTAGTGATCCCTTCCAGGGTCCTGGGTCCCTCTCCTGAGTAATGTAGTGATCCCTTCCAGGGTCCTTGGTCCCTTTCCTGAGTAATGTAGTGATCCCTTCCTGAGTCCCTCTCCTGAGTAATGTAGTGATCCCTTCCAGGGTCCTGAGTCCCTCTCCTGAGAAATGTAGTGGTCCCTTCCAGGGTCCTTGGTCCCTTTCCTGAGTAATGTAGTGATCCCTTCCAGGGTCCTGAGTCCCTCTCCTGAGTAATGTAGTGATCCCTTCCAGGGTCCTTGGTCCCTCTCCTGAGTAATGTAGTGATCCCTTCCTGAGTCCCTCTCCTGGGTAATGTAGTGGTCCCTTCCAGGGTCCTTGGTCCCTTTCCTGAGTAATGTAGTGATCCCTTCCAGGGTCCTTGTTCCCTCTCCTGAGTAATGTAGTGATCCCTTCCTGAGTCCCTCTCCTGGGTAATGTAGTGATCCCTTCTAGGGTCCCTCTCCTGGGTAATGTAGTGATCCCTTCCAGGGTCCTTGGTCCCTCTCCTGAGTAATGTAGTTATCCCTTCCAGGGTCCTTGGTCCCTCTCCTGAGTAATGTAGTGATCCCTTCCAGGGTCCTGGGTCCCTCTCCTGAGTAATGTAGTGATCCCTTCCAGGGTCCTGAGTCCCTCTCCTGAGTAATGTAGTGATCCCTTCCAGGGTCCTGAGTCCCTCTCCTGAGTAATGTAGTGATCCCTTCCAGGGTCCTGAGTCCCTCTCCTGAGTAATGTAGTGATCCCTTCCTGAGTCCCTCTCCTGAGTAATGTAGTGATCCCTTCCAGGGTCCTTGGTCCCTCTCCTGAGTAATGTAGTGATCCCTTCCAGGGTCCTGGGTCCCTCTCCTGAGTAATGTAGTGATCCCTTCCAGGGTCCTGAGTCCCTCTCCTGAGTAATGTAGTGATCCCTTCCTGAGTCCCTCTCCTGAGTAATGTAGTGATCCCTTCCAGGGTCCTGAGTCCCTCTCCTGAGTAATGTAGTGATCCCTTCCAGGGTCCTTGGTCCCTCTCCTGAGTAATGTAGTGATCCCTTCCTGAGTCCCTCTCCTGAGTAATGTAGTGATCCCTGCCAGGGTCCTGAGTCCCTCTCCTGAGAAATGTAGTGGTCCCTTCCAGGGTCCTTGGTCCCTTTCCTGAGTAATGTAGTGATCCCTTCCAGGGTCCTGAGTCCCTCTCCTGAGTAATGTAGTGATCCCTTCCAGGGTCCTTGGTCCCTCTCCTGAGTAATGTAGTGATCCCTTCCTGAGTCCCTCTCCTGGGTAATGTAGTGGTCCCTTCCAGGGTCCTTGGTCCCTTTCCTGAGTAATGTAGTGATCCCTTCCAGGGTCCTTGTTCCCTCTCCTGAGTAATGTAGTGATCCCTTCCTGAGTCCCTCTCCTGGGTAATGTAGTGATCCCTTCTAGGGTCCCTCTCCTGGGTAATGTAGTGATCCCTTCCAGGGTCCCTCTCCTGGGTAATGTAGTGATCCCTTCCAGGGTCCTTGGTCCCTCTCCTGAGTAATGTAGTGATCCCTTCCAGGGTCCTTGGTCCCTCTCCTGAGTAATGTAGTTATCCCTTCCAGGGTCCTTGGTCCCTCTCCTGAGTAATGTAGTGATCCCTTCCAGGGTCCTGGGTCCCTCTCCTGAGTAATGTAGTGATCCCTTCCAGGGTCCTGAGTCCCTCTCCTGAGTAATGTAGTGATCCCTTCCAGGGTCCTGAGTCCCTCTCCTGAGTAATGTAGTGATCCCTTCCAGGGTCCTGAGTCCCTCTCCTGAGTAATGTAGTGATCCCTTCCAGGGTCCTGAGTCCCTCTCCTGAGTAATGTAGTGATCCCTTCCTGAGTCCCTCTCCTGAGTAATGTAGTGATCCCTTCCAGGGTCCTGGGTCCCTCTCCTGAGTAATGTAGTGATCCCTTCCAGGGTCCTGAGTCCCTCTCCTGAGTAATGTAGTGATCCCTTCCAGGGTCCTGGGTCCCTCTCCTGAGTAATGTAGTGATCCCTTCCAGGGTCCTGAGTCCCTCTCCTGAGTAATGTAGTGATCCCTTCCTGAGTCCCTCTCCTGAGTAATGTAGTGATCCCTTCTAGGGTCCTGGGTCCCTCTCCTGAGTAATGTAGTGATCCCTTCCAGGGTCCTTGGTCCCTTTCCTGAGTAATGTAGTGATCTCTCGGTGTGATCTCTCTGTGATCTCTCTCGGTGATCTCTCTGTGTCCTCTCTGTGATCTCTCGGTGTGATCTCTCTCGGTGATCTCTCTCTGATCTCTCGGTGATCTCTCGGTGATCTCTCTGTGATCTCTCTGTGATCTCTCTGTGATCTCTCTCTGTGATCTCTCTCGGTGATCTCTCGGTGTGATCTCTCTCGGTGATCTCTCTCTGATCTCTCGGTGATCTCTCTGTGATCTCTCTGTGATCTCTCTGTGATCTCTCTCTGTGATCTCTCTCTGTGATCTCTCGGTGTGATCTCTCTGTGATCTCTCTGTGATCTCTCTGTGTTCTCTCTGTGATCTCTCTGTGTTCTCTCTGTGTCCTCGGTGTGATCTCTCTGTGATCTCTCTGTGATCTCTCTCGGTGTGATCTCTCTCGGTGATCTCTCTCTGATCTCTCGGTGATCTCTCTGTGATCTCTCTGTTCTCTCTGTGTTCTCTCTGTGATCTCTCGGTGTGATCTCTCTGTGATCTCTCGGTGTGATCTCTCTGTGATCTCTCAGTGATCTCTCTGTGATCTCTCTGTGATCTCTCGGTGATCTCTCTGTGATCGCTCGGTGTGATCTCTCTGTGATCTCTCTGTGATCTCTCGGTGTGTTCTCTCTGTGATCTCTCGGTGTGATCTCTCGGTGATCGCTCGGTGTGATCTCTCGGTGATCGCTCGGTGTGATCTCTCGGTGATCGCTCGGTGTGATCTCTCTGTGATCGCTCGGTGTGATCTCTCTGTGATCGCTCGGTGTGATCTCTCTGTGATCGCTCGGTGATCGCTCGGTGTGATCTCTCTGTGATCTCTCGGTGTGATCTCTCGGTGTGATCTCTCGGTGTGATCTCTCTGTGATCTCTCGGTGTGATCTCTCGGTGTGATCTCTCGGTGTGATCTCTCTGTGATCTCTCGGTGTGATCTCTCTGTGTTCTCTCGGTGTGATCTCTCGGTGTGATCTCTCTGTGATCTCTCTGTGATCTCTCTCTGTGATCTCTCGGTGTGATCTCTCGGTGTGATCTCTCTGTGTTCTCTCGGTGTGATCTCTCGGTGTGATCTCTCGGTGTGATCTCTCAGTGTGATCTCTCGGTGTGATCTCTCTGTGTTCTCTTGGTGTGATCTCTCGGTGTGATCTCTCGGTGTGATCTCTCTGTGATCTCTCGGTGTGATCGCTCTCTGTGATCTCTCGGTGTGATCTCTCTGTGATCTCTCGGTGTGATCTCTCGGTGTGATCTCTCTGTGATCTCTCGGTGTGATCTCTCTGTGTTCTCTCTGTGATCTCTCGGTGTGATCTCTCTGTGATCTCTCTGTGTTCTCTCTGTGATCTCTCTGTGATCTCTCGGTGTGATCTCTCGGTGTGATCTCTCGGTGTGATCTCTCTGTGATCTCTCGGTGTGATCTCTCTGTGTTCTCTCTGTGATCTCTCGGTGTGATCTCTCTGTGATCTCTCGGTGTGATCTCTCGGTGTGATCTCTCGGTGATCGCTCGGTGTGATCTCTCTGTGATCTCTCGTGTGATCTCTCGGTGTGATCTCTCTTGTGTTCTCTCGGTGATCTCTCTGTGATCTCTCGGTGATCTCTCGGTGATCTCTCGGTGTGATCTCTCGGTGATCGCTCGGTGTGATCTCTCTGTGATCTCTCGTGTGATCTCTCGGTGTGATCTCTCTTGTGTTCTCTCGGTGATCTCTCTGTGATCTCTCGGTGATCTCTCTGTGTTCTCTCTGTGATCTCTCGGTGTGATCTCTCTGTGATCTCTCTGTGTTCTCTCTGTGATCTCTCGGTGTGATCTCTCGGTGTGATCTCTCGGTGTGATCTCTCTGTGATCTCTCGGTGTGATCTCTCTGTGTTCTCTCTGTGATCTCTCGGTGTGATCTCTCTGTGATCTCTCGGTGTGATCTCTCGGTGTGATCTCTCGGTGATCGCTCGGTGTGATCTCTCTGTGATCTCTCTTGTGATCTCTCTGTGATCTCTCTGTGTTCTCTCGGTGATCTCTCGGTGATCGGCTCTTCTTGCTGTTTGCAGTAGAAAGGAATCCGGGGAGCTGCACCGGCAGACATTTCCTCCCTCATCACTGAAAGTGTAAAATCTCCGGAATACGGAGGAGGGAAGCTCTGCGGGGAAGGAGAGAAAATCGACGCGTTTCGCTCTCTATCAGCGCTTAGTCATGAAACGCGTTGACTCTCTCTGTCCCCGCAGAGCTTCCCTCCGTATTCTGGAGATTTTACATTTTCAGTGATGAGGGAGGAAATGTTTTGGAGTATTTTGACTTTATTCTGCGCACAGCGCAGAGACAGACCATTGTGAATGGGCGGGGACAAGGGGTGGGCAGGAGGGACGGCTGCCCCAGGCGCACCGGTTTACTGTATGATGGGGGGGGGGGCACCAGTGACAAGCAGATGACTGCTGGGGGTGGCATCCCCTGAGCTCACACATAATGGGGGGGTAGGTTTGCTTCTTTGCACTGGATTACCTTGTCCCCACACTGGGATGGGCCCCTCCACAACATAATACAGGGGATCCTCCCTCTGCTCTCCCCTCCTGTCAGCGTGCTCCTAGTCAGGACGTGTGCGTGCAGCGCATCTGATTGGCTCCTAGCTTTACCCCTCCCATTCTGAGTGTAAGGTGGGCGGGGCTCATAGTGGGCGGAATTTTGGTACATAATACATTTCATGATCCTTTCATATATTCGGATTTGTAGCCCCGCCCATTTTATATTCGGATTTGTAGCCCCGCCCCTTTCATATATTCAGATTTAAAGGCCCCGCCCTTTCATATATTCGGATTTGTAGCCCCGCCCCATTCATATATTCGGAGTTGTAGCCCCGCCCTTTCATATATTCGGCGTTGTAGCCCCGCCCCTTTCATATAGTCGGATTTGTAGCCCCGCCCCTTTCATATAGTCGGATTTGTAGCCCCGCCCCGTTTCATGTTAGATCTCGGTGTCCGGGTCGGGGGATTGGCTGCTGCCCCTTGGAAGGTCACATGACCTCAATACTGGGAAGTACTGGCTGCAACAGCCGATTCATATACATGGGGGCGGGGCTATTAAGGAGACTCCGCCCATTTCCTCTGATTGGTCATAGTCTCTCTGTCTCTTTAAACCCAGCTGAGTCCGGGGGACGTCATCCGACGTCCGACCGAAGGGAACACCCCATATAGGCGTGGCTATAGCTATGTGGGCGTGAATGCTGGGCGGGGCTCGGCGCCGTGTACCGGAGTGAGGTGAGAGCGGCGGGAGAGCGATGTCCGGGAGACGCCGGAGAGGAGGGAAGGCGGCGGGAGAAGACGGAGGTATAATACCGGCAACTTACCGGACACCGTCCCTGTGAGAGCTCAGAGAATACCGGGAGATACTAGCCCCCAATACCGGGAGATACTACCCCCCAATACAGAGAAATTACCCCCCAATACCGGGAGATACTAGCCCCCAATACCAGGAACTACCCTCCAATACAGAGAAATTACCCCCCAATACCGGGAGATATTACCCCCCAATACCGGGAACTACCCCCCCCCCAATAAAGAGAACCCCTCCCCCAATACCAGGAACTAGCCCCCCCCCAATACCGGGAGATACTACCCCCCAATACAGAGAACTACCCCCCCCACAATACAGAGAACTTCCCCCCAATACAGGGAACTCCCCCCCCCCCCACAATACAGGGAACTACCCCCCCAATACAGGGAACTACCCCCCCCAATACAGAGAACTACCCCCCCCCCCACAATACAGAGAACTACCCCCCCAATACAGGGAACTACCCCCCCCAATACAGAGAACTACCCCCCCCCCCCACAATACAGAGAACTACCCCCCCAATACAGGGAACTACCCCCCCAATACAGGGAACTACCCCCCCAATACAGAGAACTACCCCCCCAATACAGAGAACTACCCCCCCAATACAGGGAACTACCCCCCCCAATACAGGGAACTACCCCCCCAATACAGGGAACTACCCCCCCAATACAGAGAACTACCCCCCCCCACAATACAGAGAACTACCCCCCCAATACAGAGAACTACCCCCCCCAATGCAGAGAACTACCCCCCCCAATGCAGAGAACTACCCCCCCTCCCATACAGGGAACTACCCCCCCCAATACAGGGAACTACCCCCCCCCAATACAGAGAACTACCCCCCCACAATACAGAGAACTACCCCCCCAATATTGGGAACCCCCCCCCCCCAATACCGGGAGATACAACCCCCCAATAAAGAGAACCCCCCCTCCCATACCGAGAACTACCCCCCCCCCCAATACCGGGAGATACTACCCCCCCAATAAAGAGAACTACCCCCCCACAATAGAGAACTTCCCCCCAATACAGGGAACTACCCCCCCAATACAGGGAACTACCCCCCCAATACAGGGAACTACCCCCCCAATACAGAGAACTACCCCCCCCACAATACAGAGAACTACCCCCCACAATACAGAGAACTACCCCCCCAATACAGGGAACTACCCCCCCAATACAGGGAACTACCCCCCCAATACAGGGAACTACCCCCCCCCAATACAGGGAACTACCCCCCCCCCCCCAATACAGAGAACTACCCCCCCACAATACAGAGAACTACCCCCCCAATACAGGGAACTACCCCCCCAATACAGGGAACTCCCCCCCCCCCACAATACAGAGAACTACCCCCCCAATACAGGGAACTACCCCCCCAATACAGAGAACTACCCCCCCCAATGCAGAGAACTACCCCCCCAATGCAGAGAACTACCCCCCCTCCCATACCGGGAACTACCCCCCCCAATACAGGGAACTACCCCCCCCAATACAGAGAACTACCCCCCCACAATACAGAGAACTACCCCCCAATATTGGGAACCCCCCCCCCCCCAATACCGGGAGATACAACCCCCCAATAAAGAGAACCACCCCCCCCATACCGGGAGATACTACCCCCCAATACAGAGAACCACGCCCCCCCATACCGGGAACTACCCCCCCATACCGGGAACTACCCCCCCCCATACCGGGAACTACCCCCCCCCCCATACCGAGAACTCCCCCCCCCCAATACAGAGCACTAACCCCCCCAATACAGAGCACTACCCCCCCTAATACAGAGAACTACCCCCCAATACAGAGAACTACCCCCCCCTAATTCCGGGAACTACCCCCCCAATACCAGAAACTACCCCCCCAATACCAGGAACTACCCCCCCAATACCAGGAACCCCCCCCCCCCCAATACAGAGAACTACCCTCCCCCCCAATACAGAGAACTACCCTCCCCCCCAATACAGAGCACTGCCTCCCCCCCCAATACAGAGCACTACCTCCCCCCCCCAATACAGAGCACTACCTCCCCCCCCAATACAGAGAACTACCCCCCCCCCCCCCCCCGAAACTGAGAACCCCCCCCCCCCCAATACCGGGAACTATCCCCCCTCGCCTAAAACCAGCGACTATATCCCCTCCCCCCAATACCTGGAACTACCCCCCCCCAATACCGGAACTACTCCCCCCCCCCCCCCATACCGGGAACTGTCCCGTCCCCCCCAATACCAGGAATTGTCCCCCCCCCAATACCGGCAACTATCCCCCCACCCATAACGAGAACTATCCCCGATACCGGGAACTAGCCCCGCCAAAACCAGAGGAAAATACCCCTAATACTACCCCAATACGGGATATACCCTCTATTACTGGAATATTACCCCCAATACTGGAAACTACTCCCCGACACCAGAGAATACCTCCCAATACTGGGAACTGCCCCCCAATAACAGAGAATATTAGAAAATACCCACCAGTACCGGGATATACTCCTAATACTGGAATATTACCCCCAATATCAGAAACTACCCCCCCATACCAGGAACAACCCCACTAGCTTTACCCCCTAATACGAGAGAAATACCCCACCAATACCGGGAACTACCAGTACCGGGAAAGACCCCCGAATACTGGAATATTACCCCCAATACTGGGAACTACTCCACCAGAAATTACCCCCCCCAATACTGGGAACTACCCCACCAGTATTGGGATATACCTCAAATACTGAAATATTACTCCCTCAAAACTGGGATTAACCAACACCGGTACCTACCCCTCCAGTACCAGGACATGCCCTCCATTACTGGAATATACCCCCAACACCAGGAAATATCCCCCAATAATGGCAACTACCCCACCAATACCCAGATACCTTGATATACCCTCCAATACCAGGAACTACCACATCAGTACCGGGATATATCCCCAACACCAGGAAATGCCCCACCAGGTTTAGGATATACCTCCCCATGACCAGGAATTAAACCCCCAATACCAGGATATACCCCACGTTACCTTGGTATACCGACCGTTCAATACCGGGAACTACCCCACCAGTACTGGGATATACCCCCAACACCAGGAAATACCCCCAACACCAGGAAATACCCCCTAATAGGAACTACCCCACAAGTACTGGGATATATCCCCAACACCAGGAAATACCCCCTAATGGGAACCTCCCCACCAGGTTTAGTATATACCTCCCCCCCAATACCAGGAATTAAACCTCCAATACCAGGAACTACCCCACCAGTACTGTGATATACCCTCCATTATTAGAATAATTACCCCCCCCCCCCCAATGCTGGAATATACCCCCCAAAATCAGGAAATGCCCACTAATACTGGGAACTACTCGACTAGAACCAGGAAATACCTCCCCGTTACCAGAATATTATCCCTCCAATACGGGGAACTACCCCACCAGTCCCAAGACCTAATCCTTGTTACTGGAATATAACCTTTAACACCAGGAAATGCCCCCCAATATCAGGAACCACCCCTCCAGTACCGGGATACACCCCCATTACCAGGATATTATCCCTCAATACATGGATATAGCCCCCAACACAAGAAACTACCCCACCAGTACTGTGATATACCATTTATACCCTCCAATACCAGGAACTACCCCACAAGTACAGGGATAAAAACCCCACTGCCACAATGTTACCCAACACTGGAAACTACCCCACCAGTACCGTGATACAGAGCATCCGGAAAGTATTCACAGAGCTTCACTTTTTCCACATTTTGTTATGTTAGAAATTCTCATGTACGTAAGTATCACAGACTCCTCCCATCACAGGCTCCTCCCATGTACATAAGTATCGCAGGCTCCTCCCATCACAGGTTCCTCCCATGTACATAAGTATCGCAGGCTCCTCCCATGTACATAAGTATTGCCGGCTCCTCCCATGTACATAAGTATTGCCGGCTCCTCCCATGTACATAAGTATCACAGGCTCCTCCCATCACAGGCTCCTCCCGTGTACACACGTATCGCAGACTACTCCCATCACAGGCTCCTCCCATGTACATGAGTATCGCCGGCTCCTCCCATGTACATGAGTATCGCCGGCTCCTCCCATGTACATGAGTATCGCCGGCTCCTCCCATGTACATGAGTATCGCCGGCTCCTCCCATGTACATGAGTATCGCCGGCTCCTCCCATGTACATGAGTATCGCCGGCTCCTCCCATGTACATGAGTATCGCCGGCTCCTCCCATGTACATGAGTATCGCCGGCTCCTCCCATGTACATGAGTATCGCCGGCTCCTCCCATGTACATGAGTATCGCCGGCTCCTCCCATGTACATAAGTATCAGACTACTCCCATCACAGGCTCCTCCCATGTACATAAGTATCGCCTGCTCCTCCCATGTACATGAGTATCGCCGGCTCCTCCCATGTACATGAGTATCGCCGGCTCCTCCCATGTACATGAGTATCGCCGGCTCCTCCCATGTACATGAGTATCGCCGGCTCCTCCCATGTACATGAGTATCGCCGGCTCCTCCCATGTACATGAGTATCGCCGGCTCCTCCCATGTACATGAGTATCGCCGGCTCCTCCCATGTACATGAGTATCGCCGGCTCCTCCCATGTACATGAGTATCGCCGGCTCCTCCCATGTACATGAGTATCGCCGGCTCCTCCCATGTACATAAGTATCAGACTACTCCCATCACAGGCTCCTCCCATGTACATAAGTATCGCCTGCTCCTCCCATGGCACTCAGAATGGCGCTCAGGTGCCTCCCGTTTCCACTGATCATCCTTGAGATGTTTCTACAACTTGATTGGAGGCCACCTGTGTGGTAAATCCAGTTGATTGGACGTGATTTGGAAAGGCGCACCCCTGTCACAGGAAATACCCCTCAATACCAGGTTATAACCCTCCAGTACTGAGATTTACCCTCCAATACTGGGATATACCACCCCCTCCAATACTGGGATGTACCACCCCCTCCAATACTGGGATGTACCACCCCTCAATACCGGGATGTACCCCCCCTCCAATACTGGGATATACCCCCCCCCTCCAATACTGGGATATACCCCCCCCTCCAATACTGGGATGTACCACCCCCTCCAATACTGGGATGTACCACCCCCTCCAATACTGGGATATACCACCCCCTCCAATACTGGGATATACCACCCCCTCCAATACTGTTTGCGCCGCTTTGCCGTAGTTTACGTCGTTTCCGTAAGCGTAAGGTTACCCCTGCTATATGAGGGGTAACCTTACATCGGTCCGCCGTATGCCATGTTAAGTATGGCTGTCGGGACAGCGTCGGGTTTTTCCGTCGTTTACGTAACTCGTCGCGAATAGGGCTGTGCGTTAATTACGTTCACGTCGAAACCAATGTATTTGCAGCGTACTACGGAGCATGTGCACTGGGCTACGTTGAAGGCCGGCGCAGTTTGTTCGGCACGGGGGCGCGCTTAATTTAAATACAAGCCGCCCCCTTTGAATTACGCAGGGATACACCGGGCCATTTACACCACGCCGCCGCAAATTACGGAGCAAGTGCTTTGAGAATACGGCACTTGCTCCACTAAGTTGCGGCGGCGTAGTGTAAATAGCTTACGCTACGCCGGAATCTACGTGAATCTGGCCCTCTGTATCTGTAACCGGAGAAATCCCCCTCACCTTAATATATGGACCTCCTCCTTACCTGCACAGGAAGACCCCCCCCCACCTGTACATAGAGACCCCACCCTCCTTGTATCTACACATAGAGACCTCCACCTGTACCTGCAGATAAAGATCATTCCCTCCCTCCCCCAGTACCTGCACATGGAGACCCTCCCTCCCCCCAGTGTACCTGCACATGGAGACCCCCCCCCCAGTGTACCTGCACATGGAGACCCCCCCCCCCAGTGTACCTGCACATGGAGACCCCCCCCAGTGTACCTGCACATGGAGACCCCCCCCCCCGTGTACCTGCATATGGAGACCTCCACCTGTACCTGCAGATAAAGATCATTCCCTCTCTCCCCAGTACCTGCACATGAGGACCCCCCAGTGTACCTGCACATGAGGACCCCCCAGTGTACCTTTACATAGAGACCCCACCTGACCTGCATAATATAGAGACCCTCCAGCATAGGTGCACATAGAACCCCCCCCCCCCCACTGTACTTGCACATATTTAGGGACAGATATAGAGGGACCCCTGAGTCTGTTGCAATACCTGAAGTTAAATTAAGAGACCAGCAGTGGGGCAAATATAGTCAATGCGTGGTACCTGCATTTGGGGGGAGGGCACACCTCTCTACCAATGGTGAGGAGGGAATGAAGAGGTCCCAGCCTTTAGTCTTCCTAACATTTCAGTTCCTGGTCACTATAGAGAGAATTTTCCAGCTTTTTTCTGACCTCCTTGGCTATAAATCTTCATTTTATACATTTTACAGTGATTTCCCGATGGAGGACATAAAGCAGATTCTGGCGGCTCCCCCTGTATTGTGTCCCATAATGGACTGGTATTGTGACAGATGTCGGAGGTGTACCGTGCCCCCATCTCCGGTATCTCCCAGTATGTGCTATAAGCAATGCTAACCTTTGGAGACCCAGGCAGATCATACGACCCAAAAGTCATTCAAAGTCTTCTCTCTGCACAGGTGCTGATGTGGAATGTGAGAAGAATCCCGACTACGTTGAGCATTTGGCTCGAAAATACATGGTAAGAATTCTACGCCTTATGTTGTAGGAAGTGGTGGAGAATGCGGGGAGCATAGCTAGCAGAGAGCACACTGTTATGTTTTTATGTCACTGTAATTCCTTTATTAGTCCCCTCTAAACACAGAAAAGGAGAATCGGCCCCCACTGGTAGTCACCTACAACCCACACTGAGAGGGTCCAAGAAAGATCACCAACTAACTACAGCTTCTTCCACATGAGCACAAAAGATTTAAAGACCCACACATGTATCCATAGTACTGATGCATAGTTACATAGTCTGGATGAAAAATGACACATGTCCATCTAGTTCAACCCAACTGGTACCAGTACCCGGATCACATGACTGATAGGGTACCAGTACCTGGATCACGGCAATGACTGGGTACCAGTACCTGAATCACTGCAATGACTGGGTACCAGCACCAGGATCACAGTATCAATAGAATACCAGTACCAGGATCACGGCACTGACTGGGTACCAGTACCTGGATCACGGCAATGACTGGGTACTAGCACCAGGATCACAGTATCAATAGAATACCAGTACCAGGATCACGGCACTGACTGGGTACCAGTACCTGGATCACGGCAATGACTGGGTACTAGCACCAGGATCACAGTATCAATAGAATACCAGTACCTGGATCACAAACTGATAGGGGACCAGGATTACAGCACCAATAGGATATCATTACTGGGATCTTAGCGCCAATAGGGTACTGGTACAGGAATCGCAGTACCAATAGGATACCGGTACCAGGATAAGGATAGGATACATGTGATCACCGTGCCAAATAGGTACCAGTGTAAGGATCACAGCGCTAATAGAGCACTAGTACTGTGATCAGAATGCTGATATACCAGTGTCAGGATCACAGCACCCATAGGGTACCAGTGTCGGGAGCACGGCACCCATAGGGTACCGTGACAGTACTTGGGCTGCCCATAGATGGTTTGAATCTCAGCCGGTTCAGCAGGAACTGGCTGAGATTCAAACCATCTATGGGTGCAGGAAGTGGTGGAGAATGCGGGCAGTGTAGTGAATGCGGGTAATATATTCAAGTGATTGAGTGGCTGTACCCAAATTATTGATCGATCAACTCGGCACATTCAGCCTGCACTGGCTGAATGTGCCGAGTTGATCGATCAATAATTTGGGTACAGCCACTCAATCACTTGAATATATTGCCAATGGCTGCTATAGCCGCTAGCAACATTCCCTGTTTTCTCCTGGTGTGGACGGCTCCCCTCGCCCGCAGCCACAGGT
The DNA here is from genome assembly GCF_905171775.1 of Rana temporaria. NCBI lineage: Eukaryota > Metazoa > Chordata > Amphibia > Anura > Ranidae > Rana > Rana temporaria. The sequence continues at coordinate 1,488,340 of NC_053501.1, read as the reverse complement.
CTGCTGGGAGAATACAATTGCCTGGTAGGAGGGATTTCCCTATTAGCGCTGTCTGTGTTCATGATGAGAGAATCGTGCAAATTTTCTTTCCTGCAAACCGTGGTTGCAGGAAAGAAATTTGCCTCGTCAATGGCCTGCCTTAGGAATGGATGGAACCTTTCATTTTAAAATCGGCATGTAATTAAGGCCAGGTTCACATCCATGCATTCCTGCAGCAAGAACGTGCCGCTGTGTAGCAGATGCACGGGGGGTGCCATTAATTCCTAATGGCACCCCCACACATTGGAGATCGCAGTGCATAGCACATCACCGATGGGGTACCGGTACCAGGATCACCAGGTTCGGGGACCCTTTCCTTGCTTTTCTCGCAGGTACAGCACCCCATTGAAATGAATGGGCTACAGTGTGTGCACTAATGCTGCTGCAGGGAAACCGCATAAGTGTGAACCCAGACTTGCTGCCGTTTGGAGTAACTGGGGAGATGCAGATTTACATTCACCGACCATTGTAGAAGTGTATCACATGACCACCAGATACGAACCAAATTTACAGTAATCTACAGCCTCCTCCTGGGCACACCCCATGCATCGGCGCAGGAAGAATGTGCTGAAGTGTTGTCCCAACATGACCTGCCTTGACACCTCCGCTTGTCTCTCTCCAGTACTCATCCAACAAATCTTTTTTTTGTCTTAGAGGAAGTGCCGAGTGGAATCCAGCACAGACTCCGAGTCCGACAATAACGAGGTATTCCCCGAGCTTCTGTCTCCTTGCTTCATTATATTCATTTATCGTAGATGTTAGTACTTGGTCACATCCAAGATTCCTTCTGTAGCTTCTCCAGTTCACTACTTCGGTTCTTCTAAGTGGCGGGAAGATACTCCAGTATTTATATCCGGACAGGTAACACCTTCATCCATTCACCATTGGACGTGTCGGGGCAGATGTCGATTGTCCAAGGGCAGGATGGGAGGTGTGACAGTTTTGGAGCCACCCTGTTTGAAATAAAAAATTGCGCACGGTCGTGTAATGGCGACTAACTACGATACTTAAAAATTCCATAGGCAACGTCGGGGGTTAACACCGTTTACGATCTTCCATTCCACCAACCACGACAGCTTATCCGACAATCCAGCAGACAGGACCCATTCCATTCCCCGGAGTAAAGACGAGACACACAGCTCTGTTCTTTCTGGTTCCAAACAAATGAATCCTTTAATGGTACACTCAGCTTGTTCTACAGTTACAAACATGCTACAGTCGTCACAGGGACAATGAAACTCTCCACCCAAAACATCACACAATGGGTGGTTAACGAGTTCCCCCTCAATCCACATCCCAGACAGACATTTGGGCACCGCATCTAGAGGAGTTATTTACTACAGCTGACATGGCAGGCGTTGACTCCAGCTTGTCGCACCTGCTACATAAAACACATTTCTTTTAGTAAACATAATTGACATGCTAATCCACTGAACCTGCGAAGTCAGACATCTGACCTTTCAGACTGCCAACACATCTATCATCAATAGAACTTCCACACAATACAGTGTCATTAGCATACACAATGAAATATCTTAGGAGCAGATCTAATTAGCACAATGGACAATGAAATGCAATCACAGCAAGACACTTAAACATCCCATAATAGGCAGCCAGACTGGCTACCAAGCTCCAATTCACATCACCACAGTAGCAGACTTAATTAGCATCTCAACAGTCTATTGAATTAGACATTCTTATTGACCTGTTGAGGGTCAGAATAAACCACCTGTAATATGTCAAGATCCTGCAGTACATAAATTATGTCCCATCTCATGTAATTCATGATATCAGTTCTCAGTCACCCTATGCCCAAAAGGCACATAGGATGACCCTAGACCCAAGAGTCATTAGTGAAGCTGGCACAGGAGTACCCCCCATCCTTCAAAAGTCTCTGGGTGTCGCGGGCCATTCCGTTACACAACGCTTTAATTTTTTTTTTTTTTTTACAGATTAGCAGGTTAGAGTTACAGAGGAGGTCAAGCACTAGAATTATTGCTCTCGCTCTGACGTTTTTGGCCATACCTCACCTGCGCGGTGCGAACACCATTTACATATGCGCGCATGCAACTTGCCTATTGGTTTGCTTTATATTTTTAATTAATATTTGTTGTTTTTGGTTTTTATTTTTATACAGTGCCTTTTTTTTTTTTTTTTTTTTAACACTTTTATTCCTATCGCAAGAAATGTAAACCTCCCTTGTGATAGAAATAAGGGACGACGGGTCCTCTTTATGGAGATATCTGGGGTCTAAAGGACCTTTTTTTAAAAGCATAAGCGAAATCAAAAACATTGATCTTTTGCTTTAAAAAAATTTAGATAAAAAAATTACTTCTGCCCTAGACCAGAAGTGATGTCATGACATCGCTCCGGTCCTCCTAGATCAGGCATGTCCAAAGTCCGGGCCCGCGGGCCAATCGCGGCCCGCGTTATGGTTTCGGACGGCCCAACTGGTAATTTTGATGTATATATTTTTTTGTGGCCTCCAACAAATCCCTGAGCTCAGGGGGGGGGGGGCACAAAAGATATATATATTCTGGCTGCTTGGAGGGGACGGGACCAGTGCCGTGCATACAGGAGGGTATTTCCTGTTTACATGGCGTCCTGTGGAAAAGGAAGTCTCGTGTCCTGCGCTGCCATTGGACGACTGTTCTATCCATCATAGGAGGCCGGACATTCTATTAAAGAGGCAGCAGAGAAAACAGGAGTTTCTCCTGTATGTCTGTCGGCGCTCGTCCCGCCCTCTCCCTGTTTCCTCCAAGGCTGCATTCACGGCAATGGTGGGTGCTGCATTCACGGCAA